>NC_091328.1:3002687-3122687 GCF_038502225.1 Cherax quadricarinatus | reverse complement strand
CTACCTCAGCTCACAGTGGAGCTGTTATCCTTCAAGGAGATATGTGCGTATGTACATGCGTTGTATACATGTTATATGTGTGACTGCGTACATGTGGGTTGATTACGAAATTTCGTAAATATATACATAAGCCGAGCTTTTGTCTCTCTTTCGTTATCATTTTCTTGTACATAATCTTTTCTCACTGAGGTTGTTGCCCACAGTAGCTGAGTAATACCCAGGTATCTACTTACTGCTGGGTGATCAGGGGCAGGGGGTGTAAGGTTACTAACACCCAGGTACCTACTTACTGCTGGGTGATCAGGGGCTGGGGGTGTAAGGTTACTAACACCCAGGTACGTACTTACTGCTGGGTGATCAGGGGCAGGGGGTGTAAGGTTACTAACACCTAGGTACCTACTTACTGCTGGGGGATCAGGGGCTGGGGGTGTAAGGTTACTAACACCCAGGTACCTACTTACTACTGGGTGATCAGGGGCAGGGGGTGTAAGGTTACTAACACCCAGGTACCTACTTACTGCTGGGTGATCAGGGGCTAGGGGTGTAAGGTTACTAACACCCAGGTACCTACTTACTGCTGGGTGATCAGGGGCAGGGGGTGTAAGGTTACTAACACCTAGGTACCTACTTACTGCTGGGGGATCAGGGGCTGGGGGTGTAAGGTGACTAACACCCAGGTACCTACTTACTGTTGGGTGATCAGGGGCAGGGGGTGTAAGGTTACTAACACCCAGGTACCTACTTACTGCTGGGTGATCAGGGGCTGGGGGTGTAAGGTGACTAACTCCCAAGTACCTACTTACTGCTGGGTGATCAGGGGCTAGGGGTGTAAGGTGACTAACACCCAGGTACCTACTTACTGTTGGGTGATCCGGCGCAGCAGCAGGTGTAAGAAGACTTGCCCTGTACGTCTTGCTTTCCCTGGGCATTTTACCGAAATGTGTTTTTGCATGTATTTATTATTATTATTATTATTATTATTATTATTATTATTATTATTATTCACATTGCTCTTTTCAGTAGTATAAGTATTGAAAATGGTGCTTCCTGTAGTCATTACCCTCCCGTCTCTCTCTCTCTCTCTCTCTCTCTCTCTCTCTCTCTCTCTCTCTCTCTCTCTCTCTCTCTCTCTCTCTCTCTCTCTCGACCACAACACGACTGTTCCAAACACACACCCAATAACAACATCTTCGTGAGTCCATAGGAAACAGTAAGTCGTGTCTGATATTATATTAACCAGGATAATCTGCCACTCATCCTATTGGTTGTCACACTATACAATCAGATGACTGTACCTGCCCGTGTGTTTTGTAGTTGTGTGTGTGTGTGTGTGTGTGCTGTTACCTGCTTTGGTTCTTATTTGCGGTTGTAGTGGTCGAGTCTCAGCTCCTGGTTCTGCTTCTTAAACTGACTACTAATGGGCTCACACACTCCTGGATTCGAGAGCCATATCATACCTATTCTTAAAACCGTGTATAAATCTTGCCTCCGTTGTCCAGGTAACTCCCTTTCTTAACCACTCAAAGATTCAAGAAATGCATTATGGCTGACAAGCTCTCTCTAACTTCCAACTGTGCCCTCGTGTACCTATTTCCCGCCTCTCGAACAGCTTATTCCTGTCCACCACAGTAATTCCTACGAGTATTTTGTACGTCGTTATCATGTGTACGAGGGCCTCTTGTCCTCTAACATCATCATGTTCAACTGTAGTCTCTCCTTATAGATTACATCTTAACTCTGGGACTAGTCTAGCTGCAAACCTTTGTACTTTTTCCAGTTTCGATATAACTCGCATAAAATACCGATACGATAGAAAAACAGACACAAATCCAGAATAATGCGTTTCGCCCACACAGTGGTCTGGGACCGAAGTTAGAAGTGACCGAGGTCCCAGGACCGAAAAGTTTTCTAATATGTCCTAGTGTTTGCTCACCTGTTTGTCTAAACCAATTTGTGGGTATCCATTACCAAGCTTCATACCGCACAGGAAGCATAATGACCTGAAGGATCAAGAGAGGAATTCTTAGAAGAGGTTCCAGTCTCTTGATATCTTTGATCAAATGTGAGAGGTGGGCGTGTCTTCCCAGGTCCAGCAAGGGCCCGGAGCCACTCTCGACTCTTCAGGTCTCCTAACTATAAACATATATTTTGCTCCAATTTCCTGTTTATTGGATTGATAAAAACACTTTCTGGCGACACCACACCATAATAAAGTCACCCAAGTGTTGAGTAAGTGTCTCACTCGTCTGCTGGTGAGGTTTCTTAACTATGTGTATAATGTATAGAATATTTGCAAATGAGACATCAAATGAGACATAATTTGAATATTTTACCAACTTACTATATTGTTTTTTTATGACCTCTGTGAAGTCACAGAAATGTATAGAAAATCTGTCTCTCGTGAAGTGTTACAGATGATGTTCAGCATAGTTTGCCCTTCCAGACGTTCTTATCTCATGCTGAAGATGTGATGATTCTTCACCTGATGCCACAGATGGAAGGGGCCTTCACCTTCCTCAACAGATGGAAGGGACGTTCACCCTCCTCAACAGATGGAAGGGGCCTTCACCTTCCTCAACAGATGGAAGGAGCCTTCACCTTCCTCAACTGATGGAAGGGGTGTTCACCTTCCTCAACTGATGGAAGGAGCCTTCACCTTCCTCAACTGATGGAAGGGGTGTTCACCTTCCTCAACAGATGGAAGGAGCCTTCACCTTCCTCAACTGATGGAAGGGGTGTTCACCTTCCTCAACAGATGGAAGGGGCGTTCACCTTCCTCAACAGATGGAAGGGGTGTTCACCTTCCTCAACAGATGGAAGGGGCGTTCACCTTCCTCAACAGATGGAAGGGGCGTTCACCTTCCTCAACAGATGGAAGGGGCGTTCACCTTCCTCAACAGATGGAAGGGGTGTTCACCTTCCTCAACAGATGGAAGGGGCCTTCACCTTCCTCAACAGATGGAAGGGGTGTTCACCTTCCTCAACTGATGGAAGGAGCCTTCACCTTCCTCAACTGATGGAAGGGGTGTTCACCTTCCTCAACAGATGGAAGGAGCCTTCACCTTCCTCAACTGATGGAAGGGGTGTTCACCTTCCTCAACAGATGGAAGGGGCGTTCACCTTCCTCAACAGATGGAAGGAGCCTTCACCTTCCTCAACAGATGGAAGGGGCGTTCACCTTCCTCAACTGATGGAAGGGGTGTTCACCTTCCTCAACAGATGGAAGGGGCCTTCACCTTCCTCAACAGATGGAAGGGGCGTTCACCTTCCTCAACAGATGGAAGGGGCCTTCACCTTCCTCAACAGATGGAAGGGGCCTTCACCTTCCTCAACAGATGGAAGGGGCGTTCACCTTCCTCAACTGATGGAAGGGGTGTTCACCTTCCTCAACAGATGGAAGGGGCCTTCACCTTCCTCAACAGATGGAAGGGGCGTTCACCTTCCTCAACAGATGGAAGGAGCCTTCACCTTCCTCAACAGATGGAAGGAGCCTTCACCTTCCTCAACAGATGGAAGGAGCCTTCACCTTCCTCAACAGATGGAAGGAGCCTTCACCTTCCTCAACAGATGGAAGGAGCCTTCACCTTCCTCAACAGATGGAAGGAGCCTTCACCTTCCTCAACAGATGGAAGGGGTCTTCACCTTCCTCAACAGATGGAAGGGGTCTTCACCTTCCTCAACAGATGGAAGGAGCCTTCACCTTCCTCAACAGATGGAAGGGGTCTTCACCTTCCTCAACAGATGGAAGGGGTCTTCACCTTCCTCAACAGATGGAAGGGGTCTTCACCTTCCTCAACAGATGGAAGGGGTCTTCACCTTCCTCAACAAATGGAAGGGGTCTTCACCTTCCTCAACAGATGGAAGGGGTCTTCACCTTCCTCAACAGATGGAAGGGGTCTTCACCTTCCTCAACAGATGGGAGGGGCCTTCACCTTCCTCAACAGATGGAAGGGGTCTTCACCTTCCTCAACAGATGGAAGGGGTCTTCACCTTCCTCAACAGATGGGAGGGGCCTTCACCTTCCTCAACAGATGGAAGGGGTCTTCACCTTCCTCAACAGATGGAAGGGGTCTTCACCTTCCTCAACAGATGGAAGGGGCGTTCACCTTCCTCAACAGATGGAAGGAGCCTTCACCTTCCTCAACAGATGGAAGGAGCCTTCACCTTCCTCAACAGATGGAAGGAGCCTTCACCTTCCTCAACAGATGGAAGGAGCCTTCACCTTCCTCAACAGATGGAAGGAGCCTTCACCTTCCTCAACAGATGGAAGGAGCCTTCACCTTCCTCAACAGATGGAAGGGGTCTTCACCTTCCTCAACAGATGGAAGGGGTCTTCACCTTCCTCAACAGATGGAAGGAGCCTTCACCTTCCTCAACAGATGGAAGGGGTCTTCACCTTCCTCAACAGATGGAAGGGGTCTTCACCTTCCTCAACAGATGGGAGGGGCCTTCACCTTCCTCAACAGATGGAAGGGGTCTTCACCTTCCTCAACAGATGGAAGGGGTCTTCACCTTCCTCAACAGATGGGAGGGGCCTTCACCTTCCTCAACAGATGGAAGGGGTCTTCACATTCCTCAACAGATGGGAGGGGTCTTCACCTGTCTCAGAAGATGGAAGGGGCCTTCACCTGTCTCAGAAGATGGAAGGGGCCTTCACCTGTCTCAGAAGATGGAAGGGGCCTTCACCTGTCTCAGAAGATGGAAGGGACGTTCACCTGCTACCACAGAAGATGGAAGGGGCGTTCACCTGCTACCACAGAAGATGGAAGGGACGTTCACCTGCTACCACAGAAGATTGAAGGGACGTTCACCTGCTACCACAGAAGATGGAAGGGGCGTTCACCTGCTACCACAGAAGATGGAAGGGACGTTCACCTGCTACCACAGAAGATGGAAGGGACGTTCACCTGCTACCACACATGATGGAAGGGACGTTCACCTGCTACCACACATGACCGTCAGATGAGAAAAAATTTGCATAATAACTGTAACGTCATAGAGAAGAAAAACAACTGAGGGATTAAGATTAAGTGAAATAAATTATTTATAAATTAATTTATTTTTCATTGCAATTAAAAATTCTTCGAGAATATCAACTTAAACAAGATGATTTCTATTTATTTTTTTTTTAGATTTCATTGCTATAATGTCGTTTAAATTATTCAGGTGATGGAACTGAATCTTTCTTAAATAGATCTGAACTGCCACAGCAACCCAAACAAGTGTATAAGTTAGTTTAAGCAAAACAAACTTGCTTATAATGATTACGAAGAAGACAGTATTAGTTCCATTAATGGTGTTCGCAGTAGGATTCAATAGGTACCTCGATAGTTAATAGTTTAATATCTTTATTATGCACCCCATACCCATCCTGTGGGCGGTAGTCAAAAGATTACAAAGGTACATAATGGGTCCAGGGACTGGACCCCAAAGTTATGATAGCTGAACTAGTTACAAAGGTAATGAACTCCAGGTAGATCTGGTCACAATCATGGCAAGTTACAGAGGTAATGAATCAGCCTCACTCCTGTACCTCGATATCTTTAAAAAAAAAAAATTGATGAAATTCCAGATGCCAGCATTAGTTGCTTCCAGTTTGCCTTCAGTCAAGATTGTATTCCACTGTTCACGTATCCGTTAAATGTCATTTGCAACACGGTCAATGTCATCTCAACATGAAATGCAACATCACGCATTTCAATAACCAAATTAGTCTGGTCAGTCACCTTAGGCAGCGTCAGTCATAAAGGTGACGTTAGAATCAACTGAAATGTGACTGGTCTTCGGTGAGAGTTCGTGACTGCTGCTAAACTTACTGGTGAGAGCTTCGGGTCACAATCTCAAGGTCCTGATTAGATTCCCTGGCGCTGAGAAATATGTGGGCTAGTTTACTTACACACCTGCTACTCCTTCCTTAACCTTACAGATAGCCATATGCTACGTAGATAAATAATAATCTTTATTTACTACAAGTATATGTACAGGGTATACAAACCATAACTAACATCAATGACATACTACTATGCAGAGCATTTCGGGTAAATTAGGTTTTGTCCCCAGGATGCGACCTGCACCAGTCGACTAACACCCAGGTACCTATTTTACTGATAGGTGAACATAGACAGCAGGTGTTTTAAGGACGTACTTCCTAATATTTCCACCCGTACCGGGGATCGAACCCCGCACCTCAGTTTGTGAGCTGAAGTGCGCTACCAACCCGGTTTAGATAACGGACAGGTTGATGAATTAGACACCTGTGCAACACTAAGGTTGGCAAAACGTACCCACAAAAAAAGATACCAGTGTTTTGCACAGGTGTTTAATTTATCACGTATGTATTAGTCGACTGTTATGGGTCGCATAGAGAAAACTCCACTGGCTGTGAGGTGTCATATCACGTGTCAGGAAGCACTCTGGTACCTGGTGGAAGTACCCAAGTGTGTGTGCTTGTACGTGTATGTGCTTGTACGTGTATGTGCTTGTACGTGTATGTGCTTGTACGTATATGTGCTTGTACGTGTATGTGCTTGTACGTGTATGTGCTTGTACGTGTGTGTATGTGGACAAGTGGGAACAATTTTAGTATATATAGTAAACCACTCAATATACGACCACTTTGAAAATATCCTCTATAAGAAGACCTGCTCTTTTATCTAAGTAACTCTAGGGAGATAGTGGCAGGCAGACCTCACTCAAGCAGTAAGACCTAGGGGTGAGCATAGTGCCGAGCATATCACCAGAGGCTCATCGACCGAGTAAACTCTGTTACAGTTGCTTATTTGGCAGATAAAACCAACTCCACAATGGAGTTGGAAAAAAAAAAACCAATCATTTAAAAGTGGGAAATTCCGAACTTCGATTTATGTGTTAGAGAGAGAGAGAGAGAGAGAGAGAGAGAGAGAGAGAGTTGGCTGTGCTCTAATTTCAGCGCCTCCGTCAGCCGTAGCTCCTGCAGATCTTCCTTCCTGGCTCCCTGTGCCTCCTGCCGCCTCCTCACTTCCATTCCTCTCGCGGATAATGCCAATTTATGCAGTGTTGACAATGGTAGTGATTACGTCTGTCAATTGTCTTTTGCTCCGCCTTCCTGGGCGGGGCTTGGCCCTCTGCCGGCCCTCCCTGCTCGCTGGTTGGCCAGCTAGGCCATGACGTCACTGCTGGCATCCTGGCTACCTATTGGCTAAGACAAGTGTGTTGTGGGTACATTACTTGCTGATTGGCCCGAGGGTTTAGTGACGTCACCTGATGGTTTTCCGTGCATTTAGTGATCAAGAGGGCTGAGAGTGTGACGTCATTAAGTACATCCTACTAAGCGAAGGAGGGGAGGGCGAGGGAGGGAGGGAGGGATGGAAGGAGTGGTCGAGGGAGGGAATTGGTAGGGGAGGTGGAAGAAGGGAAGGTTAAATAGGTAGAGAGAGGGAGGGAGGGGGAAAGAGAGGGAAAGAAGGGGGAAGATAGGGGAGAGAGGGACAAAAGGGAGAGGTGGAGAGAAGGCTAAGGGAAGATGGAAGAAGATAAGGGTGGTACTTAGGTTTCCCCAGGTGCTGAGGTTCCCCCAGGTGCTGAGGTCTCCCCAGGTGCTGAGGTTTTCCCAGGTGTTGAGGTTTCCCCAGGTGCTGAGGTTTCCCCAGGTGCTGAGGTTTTCCTCAGATGCTGAGGTTTCCCCAGGTGTTGAGGTTTCCCCCAGGTGCTGAGGTTTCCCCAGGTGCTGAGGTTTCCCTAGGTGCTGATATTTCCCCAGATGCTGAGGTTTCCCAGGTGCTGAGGTTTCCCCAGGTGATGAGGTTCCCCCAGGTGCTGAGGTTCCCCAGGTGCTGAGGTTTCACTAGGTGCTGAGGTTTCACCAGGTGCTGAGGTTTCACCAGGTGCTGAGGTTTCACCAGGTGCTGAAGTTCCCCCAGGTGCTGAGGTTTCACCAGGTTACCTGGAGGTTATTCCGGGGATCAACGCCCCCGCGGCCCGGTCCACGACCAGGCCTCCCGATGGATCAGGGCCTGATCAACTAGGCTGTTACTGTTGGCCGCACGCAGTCCGACGTACGAGCCACAGCCCGGCTGATCCGGCACCGACTTTAGGTATCTGTCCAGCTCTCTCTTGAAGGCAGCCAGGGGTTTACTGGCAATTCCCCTAATGCTTGATGGGAGGCTGTTGAACAGTTTTGGGCCCCGGACACTTATGGTGTTTTCTTTTAGTGTACCAATGGCGCCCCTACTTTTTATTGGCGGCATTTTGCATCGCCTGCCCAGTCTTTTACTTTCGTAGGGAGTGATTTCTGTGTGCAGATTTGGGACCATTCCTTCCAAGATTTTCCAAGTGTAGATTATGATATATCTCTCCCTCCTGCGTTCCAACGAGTACAAGTCAAGTGCTTCCAAGCGTTCCCAGTAGTTAAGGTGCTTGACAGAACTTATACGTGCAGTAAAGGATCTCTGTACACTCTCTAGATCTGCGATGTGCTGAGGTTCCCCCAGGTGATAAGGTTTCCCGGCAGTACTCGTAATATCTTCTCTCAACAAGACTGAATGTTCTCTTCTTGAGAGCCACAACCCAGCCTCACTCTTGAGAGCCACAACCCAGCCTCACTCTTGAGAGCCACAACCCAGCCTCACTCTTGAGAGCCACAACCCAGCCTCACTCTTGAGAGCCACAACCCAGCCTCACTCTTGAGAGCCACAACCCAGCCTCACTCTTGAGAGCCACAACCCAGCCTCACTCTTGAGATCCACAACTCAGCCTCACTCTTGAGTTCTCTCACTCTCCAATAAATGCACTTCAGTGGTAGGCACATGACAACAAGTACGTTGTAAGGTAAAACCTGCGACTTATGGTACTGTAGTGAGAAGACGTTCCGCTCACCAAGGGACACCGAAATCCCTCGTGAACGAGACGATGAGGACAGTAATGGCCTCTCTACATTATTCCCATTTAGGGGAAGCGCCTTGGAGCCGGTGAAGAACTATTACCTCCCATTATTCCCCACGATCTGTATAACTGACGAGTTTAGTGCCTCCACTAGAGTATATAAAAAATGTTCTTTTTCGACTCTTGAGATCCCTTCTGCCTTGAAAGGCACTGTGACCACAGAGTAATATTACAAACGTGGGAGCACAGGTGATCTGAGGGACGCTCGTGTGCTCTCTTGCTATTAACACACTCAAAATCCTGTCTTGTGATTTTTTTTTTAAATACGATGCATCTTTTTTCTGTATTATCTAAACAATATGTCAGCCAGTGTTACTGATGTTTAGAATTTTTTACGTGCTTATTTCGTTCCATGAAAAGTTCTGCCTGATTTTTCTAACGAGTTCATTTAGTACAGAAGAAAAGGGCACAATACCGTGACTGGAACAATACACAAATAACTCGCACATAGCAGAAAGAAGCTTATGACGATCGGAAGTCCGACTAGTGACCAGTTTATTAAATCTTTCGTGCGAATTCCTTTGAGATTTCATCTCCTCCCGATGATGGCACAAACTGGGATGCGGACCTTAACCTACTTAAAGGTTGTGTTCGTAAATGCTTATAGCATTTCCTTGTCTTTTACAGAGGCAACTTTCATGTTTGTTTTGGTATCATTCGCTGCCTCAAAAGCATGAGAGCTGAGGTTAGTGTGTATCTGCATGTCTGCTGGATGAGGAGTCGAGGTGCCAGAAGCCCGCATTAAAAGAGACTTCGAACTGCCAAGAAGTTTGTTCCCCGAGCTAAAATATCTGGATTCTGAGAAGAGGCTTGTATAGCTACACTTCACATCGCTGGTGAAGACTCGGAGGAGCCAGGGTTGTGACGTACAAGATAGTGAAAGAGACAAGGTGGGACCTGGAAACTGAAAATTCAAATGAGAGATATACAGTATAGGGAGTTTTTTTCAGTTCGAGGGTAGTAAGTAACGGATTAATTAACGAAAGGGACGTAGTAGAGAATGGCTCCATCAACGAATTCGCATGTAAATATGAAAGAACGTACAGAGCCAGGCAAGAATCACATGTCAGTTGACTAAAAACGGGAACCAAGAACTAGAGCTGAATCTCCGCTGACACTGGTAAAAAAAAAAGATGAATGGTAAACATCCATACAAGCCATAGAAATCTTGAAGTATCTTCATAGAGTTATTGAACAAGCAGAACGATCTAAAACGATAGGATATGAAGGCTAATGCTTTTTACGAATTAAGAAGCAAAGGTGGCAGAAATAGTTGTCCTGTAAGCAAAAGTTGAGAGGGGCCAGGAGCTGGAGCTCAAACCCACATAGGTAATTAGTTGAATAAGTAATAATACGCACACAGACGGATAGTCATATAGCAACATAAAACAAAAGAAAAACGCAAGAGATTGAGGGAATGAGGGAGGAAGAGAGAGAGAGAGAGAGAGAGGAGAGAGAGAGAGAGAGAGGAAGGGGGAAGAGTATAATCCACACCACAATGACACGCGTCGGCCATCAAACTCCATAAAGCTAGGAAGCGAGAGCCAGACGTCTAAATGTTGAGTAGAAGAAACTCAACTTTCCGCACAATCCACAGCTTTCTGCCCGTCTAAAGAGGGTTCTCTCTCCCTGGGTTCCTCCAGCACCAGCCATCGCTCGCAGCTCCACAAGACTTCGCTCCGACGTTCCCTACCAACCCCAGGCGCCGCGGAACACAGCAGGAATAGTCCGGAGAACAGTGAAGTGCAGAGAAAATCAAATAATGGTGTTCTTGAGAGAGAGAGAACGGGCGCCCGCCACCGCCCGCCACGCTCTAATGCCTCGCCACAATGGCAAATGGGAATTTTCTCGACTCGCCGACGATGCTCACTGAATATTCTTTTGAGTTTTGCTGAACGTGTGGCGGTACTGAACTGCACAGCTGCTGCCTTCATGGCTACTTCGCTGACGCCCCCTCGGGGGGGGGGGGGTAAGGTGCCAGGATGCCAGTGAGAGGGGGGTTCTTGATCTAAGGTAATGGAGCTATACTTTCCTTGGGTCGAATCTGATTGTCACTCATTTCCCCCGTCCTCAGGCGCTGCATAACTCTGGAAAACGAGAGAATAAGTTGATGCTGTATTTGTAGATGAAGACAAGATTACGTAGCTGTTGTTGCTGCTGCTGCTCGTGCTAGTGCTGCTGCTGCATGGGCTACTGGTGTTGCTATTACTGCTGCAAGTGCTACTGCTGTTAATGCTATTGTTGCTGTTGGTGCTGTTTGTTGCTATTACTGCTGCAAGTGCTGCTGGTTCTGGTGCTGCCACTGTTAGTACTGCTGATGGTACTGTTGCTTCTAGTGCTGCTGCTAATGTTGCTGGTGCTAGTGTTGCTGGTGGTGTTAGTACTGCTGCTAGTGCTGGCGCTGTTGCTGTTCTTCCTGCTGCTAAAAAGAAAAAATAGATACATATAACTAATAGCACAGACGAGTGTTCACCCGGCTATTTACTGCATCGTAACACCACTCTTTCTTCCTCCAGTTTGTTTACCTCCTGCAGCATCACTCGTTGATATAATTTGGTGAGGCTTGTTATTTTTCATTTCTGCATTCGTCCCCGGAATTCTTGGTGACTGTGTTATAGCTTACTCCAGATCCATTCCTTAAGAGCGGAAGTTGTTGTTCCAGTGTTTGTCATGAAGAATTAAGTCACAATACTGTAGCTGGGAGAAATTGCGAGCCTCAGAGTGGAAGTGAAACCTGGACGATGTTCCGGCCCACCCTGGAGTAGGTATCACGCTGGTCCATCCTGGGGTAGGTATCACGCTGGTCCATTTTGGGGTAGGTGTCACGCTGGTCCATCTTGGGGTAGGTATCACGCTGGTCCATCTTGGGGTAGGTATCACGCTGGTCCATCTTGGGGTAGGTATCACGCTGGTCCATCTTGGGGTAGGTGTCACGCTGGTCCATCTTGGGGTAGGTGTCACGCTGGTCCATCCTGGGGTAGGTATCACGCTGGTCCATCTTGGGGTAGGTATCACGGTGGTCCATCCTGGGCCAGGTATCACGCTGATTCATCCTGGGCCAGGTATCACGCTGGCCCATCCTGGGGTAGGTATCACGCTGGTCCATCCTGGGGTAGGTATCACGCTGGTCCATCCTGGGCCAGGTATCACGCTGGTCCATCCTTGGCCAGGTATCACGCTGGTCCATCCTGGGGTAGGTATCACCCTGGTCCATCCTTGGCCAAGTATCACGCCGCGTCATGATACCTGGTCCAGAAACGGTACATAAGCCCCATCTCTGCGAATATGCTGCACTTTTCCAGGCTGAGAGACTGATAACCTCTAACTCCTCCTCATCTTCCACCTTTCTCTGCACTGAACTGAAGAAGCCATTGGCTGGCGAACCGTTTCCAGAATAATGATGCCAAAATGTTGCACGAGTGTCTCATTTATCTTGCCGGTTTTCTGTGTCATTTATTTACAGCGAGAATTACATATCTCTTAATTTTCATTTCTTGTTTATGTTAGACTGGGACTCCTGATGCCTCCCATCACCCTGTGTAGACTCTGGTTCCTCAAGGCTGTCTTTCCTTTCCCTTGAATTGTAAGATAAGAGAGAGAAAAGAAGCTGACACTCTCTAGCATTAAGAACGTGAAGGAATCAGGTAAAAGCATACAGATACAATTAATGTGACATTTTAGTGTGGCAATGTTTCGCTCTCCGGAAGCTTTGTCAAGGCGTTGCAAACAATGCGGGGGAGCAAGAAGGGGTATGTGTAGATACAGGTTGAGGTGCAAAGCATAATATAATCGTTGTAGGTAGTAGCAGTTGTACTTGTGGTAGTAATAAGTTTGTTCAGGTATACACAAATACAGTTACATAGACTGTCATATATAGCAGCATATGTGTAGAGAACCTGGGATAACCCAACCCCTGCTTGCCATAACTCCCAAGTCCTTGTCACATCCTCCCCGGCTTCAGGACTTTCACTTTATCAACATTGAACTGCATCTGCCATTATTTTGGCCACGACATGAGTTTCCCTAATTCCTCCTGAAGTTCAGTGACATCTTCCTCTGAATCGTCAACTAAGAATGTTCAGAAATATGGAATTAACATATTTTAACCCATTTCACAGAGACCAACTACCCTCACGGGCAGAGTTAAATGGACTGAAGAAATGTTTTGTTGGGAAGTCCAAAGTTGAGTGATGGTTCTATAAATCATTGGGCTATTATTATTGATCAAAACCAAGCGTTAAACCACAAGAGTCATACATTGCTGTAGGGCAGGGTATGCTTGCTTGATCAGAGACTAGAGAGAGTAGAGAATATAACAGAGGTAGAGTTAGAAAGAGCTGTGAATCAGCGAGTTACTCTGCCAGAAGAACCAGATGTCCACTGTTTCAACTTCTCAGCAGGCTGATGGTACACCTCGTTATCCTCTATCAGCTGACGTGGTATCCACCGTCTTAATTGGTACAAATTAATCAGTACAGGCGTCCCGTAGCTCGATCGCTAGCGCACTCGGCTCACACACCGAGGTTCAGAGATCGATTCCCCGGAACGACTGGAAAAACTTTAGGACGTGTTTCCATAAGACACCTGCTGCCAGTGCTCACCCATCAGTAAAAAAAAGGTACCTGGGTGTTAGCCGACTGGTGTGGGTCGCATCCTGGGGATAAAATTGACCTAATTTCCTAGAAATGCTCTGCATAACGAGGGACTTTCTGTACAGCTGCACGTCACTGACGTCAGCTGCACCTGCATACGCTGCAAATGTACAAAGATATGAAATTAAAAATTTCGGTCCACACCTGTTGCTGCTTCAGGGGTGTACTATATGCTCGTGTAGCAGGTGTGTACAGGCTGTGTGCTGGTGCTTCAGGTGTGTGTGTGGGCTGTATACAGATGCTTCAGCTATTTGTGGGCTGTATGCTGGTGCTGCAGGTGTGCGGGAACTGTATGCTGGTGCTGCAGCTGTGGATGGGCTGTACGCTGGTGCTTCAAATGTGTGGGGACTGTATGCTGGTGCTTCAGGTGTGTGTGGGCTGTATACTGGTGTTTCAGATGTGTGGGGGCTGTATGCTGTTGCTGCAGGTGTATAGAAGCTGTATCCTGGTGCTGAAGGTGTGCGGGGCATGTATGCTGATGCTGCAGGTGTGTGGGAGCTGTATGCAAGTGCTGCAGGTGTGTCAGGGCTGTATGCTAATGTTGCAGCTGTGTGTGGGCTGTATTCAGGTGCTGCAGGTGTGTCAGGGCTGTATGCTTGTGCTCCACGTGTGTGGGGGCTGTATGCTGGTGCTTCAGGTGTATGTGGGCTGTATGCTGGTGCTGCAGGTGTGTGTGGGCTGAATGGTGGTGCTTCAGGTGTGTGTGGGCTGAATGCTGGTGCTGCAGACGTGTGTGGGTTGTATGCTGGTGCTTCAGGTATGTGGGGGCTGTATGCTGGTGTTGCAGATGTGTGTGCGAAGTATGCTGCTGCTGCAGGTGTATGTGGGCTATATGTAGCTGCTGCAGGTGTGTGGGGGCTAAAAGCTGGTGCTGAATGTGTGTTTGGGTTGCATACTGGTGCTTCAGGTGTGTGTAGGATATATGCTGGTGTTTCAGGTGTGTGGAGGCTGTATGCTGTTGCTGCAGGTGTGTGGGAGCTGTAGCCTGGTGTTGCAGGTGTGTGGGGTCTGTATGCTGGTGCTGCAGGTGTGTTGAGGCTGTATGTTGGTGCTGCAGGTGTGTGGAGGCTGTATGCTGGTGCTTCAGGTGTGTGGGGGCTGTATGCTGGTGCTGCAGGTGTGTGGGGGCTATACGTATGCTGCTGCTACAGGTGTGTGGGAGCTGTATGCTGGTGCTGCAGGTGTGTGTGGGCTGTAAGCTGGTGCTGCAGGTGTGTGTGGGCTGTATGCTGATGCTGCAGGTGTGTGGTGGCTGTATGCTGGTGCTCCAGGTGTGTGGGGGCTGTTTGCTGGTGATACAGGGGTGAGGAGGCTGCATGCTGGTGCTTCAGGTATGTGGGGGCTGTATGCTGGTGCTGCAGATGTGTGTGCGAAGTATCCTGCTGCTGCAGGTGTGTGTGGGCTGTATGTTGCTGCTGCAGGTGTGTGGGGGCTGAATGCTGGTGCTGAATGTGTGTTTGGGTTGCATACTGGTGCTTCAGGTGTGTGTAGGATATATGCTGGTGTTTCAGGTGTGTGGGGGCTGTATGCTGTTGCTGCAGGTGTGTGGGAGCTGTAGCCTGGTGCTGCAGGTGTGTGGGGTCTGTATGCTGGTGCTGCAAGTGTGTTGAGGCTGTATGTTGGTGCTGCAGGTGTATGGAGGCTGTATGCTGGTGCTGCAGGTCTGTGGGGGCTGTATGTTGGTGCTGCAGGTGTATGGAGGCTGTATGCTGGTGCTGCAGGTCTGTGGGGGCTGTATGTTGGTGCTGCAGGTGTATGGAGGCTGTATGCTGGTGTTGCAAGTGTGTTGAGGCTGTATGTTGGTGCTGCAGGTGTATGGAGGCTGTATGCTGGTGCTGCAGGTCTGTGGGGGCTGTATGTTGGTGCTGCAGGTGTGTGGGAGCTGTATGCTGGTGCTGCAGGTGTGTGGGGGCTGTATACTTGTGCTGCAGGTGTGTGGGAGCTATATGCTGAAGCTGCAGATGAATGTGGGCTGTATGCCTGTGCTTCAGGTGTGTGGGGAATATATGCTGGTGCTTCAGGTGTGTGGGGGCTGTATGTTGGTGCTGCAGGTGTGTGGAAGCTGTATGCTGGTGCTGCAGGTGTCTGTGGGCTGTAAGCTGGTGCTGCAGGTGTGTGTGGGCTGCATGCTGGTGCTGGAGGTGTGTGGTGGCTGTATACTGGTGCTGCAGGTGTGTATGGGCTGTATGCTGGTGATACAGGGGTGAGGAGGCTGTATACTGGTGCTTCAGGTATGTGTGGGCTGTAAGCTGGTGCTGCAAATGTGTGTGCGAAGTATGCTGCTGGTGCAGGTGTGTGTGGGCTGTATGTTGCTGCTGCAGGTGTGTGGGGGCTGTATGCTGGTGCTGCATGTGTGTTTGGGTTGTATACTGGTGCTTCAGGTGTGGGCTATATGCTGGTGTTTCAGGTGTGTGGGGGCTGTATCCTAGTGCTGCAGGTTTGTGAGAGCTGTATCCTGGTGCTACAGATGTATGAGGGCTGTATGCTGGTGCTGCAGGTGTGTGGGGGCTGTATGTTGGTGCTGCAGGTGTGTGGAGGCTGTATACTGATACTTCAGATGTGTGGGGCTGTATGCTGGTGCTGCAGACGTGTGGAGGCTGTATGCTGGTGCTGCAGGTGTGTCAGATCTGCATGCTAATGTTGCAGCTCTGTGGGGGCTCTATGCTGGTGCTTCAGGTGTGTGGGGGCTATATGCTGGTGCTGCAGGTGTGTGGGAGCTGTATGCTGGTGCTGCAGGTGTGTGGGAGCTGTATGCTGGTGCTGCAGGTGTGTGGGAGCTGTATGCTGGTGCTGCAGGTGTGTGGGGGCTATATGCTGGTGCTGCAGGTGTGTGGGAGCTGTATGCTGGTGCTGCAGGTGTGCGGGAGCTGTATGCTGGTGCTGCAGGTGTGTGGGAGCTGTATGCTGGTGCTGCAGGTGTGTGGGGGCTATATGCTGGTGCTGCAGGTGTGTGGGAGCTGTATGCTGGTGCTGCA
Organism: Cherax quadricarinatus; assembly: GCF_038502225.1. NCBI lineage: Eukaryota > Metazoa > Arthropoda > Malacostraca > Decapoda > Parastacidae > Cherax > Cherax quadricarinatus. The sequence continues at coordinate 3,106,141 of NC_091328.1, read as the reverse complement.
GGTGTGTGGAGGCTGTATGCTGGTGCTGCAGGTGTGTGGGAGCTGTATGCTGGTGCTGCAGGTGTGTGTGGGCTGTATGCTGGTGCTGCAGGTGTGTGGGGGCTGTATGCTGGTGCTGCAGGTGTGTGGGGGCTGTAAGCTGGTGCTGCAGGTGTGTGTGGGCTGCATGCTGGTGCTGGAGGTGTGTGGTGGCTGTATACTGGTGCTGCAGGTGTGTATGGGCTGTATGCTGGTGATACAGGGGTGAGGAGGCTGTATACTGGTGCTTCAGGTATGTGTGGGCTGTAAGCTGGTGCTGCAAATGTGTGTGCGAAGTATGCTGCTGGTGCAGGTGTGTGTGGGCTGTATGTTGCTGCTGCAGGTGTGTGGGGGCTGTATGCTGGTGCTGCATGTGTGTTTGGGTTGTATACTGGTGCTTCAGGTGTGGGCTATATGCTGGTGTTTCAGGTGTGTGGGGGCTGTATCCTAGTGCTGCAGGTTTGTGAGAGCTGTATCCTGGTGCTACAGATGTATGAGGGCTGTATGCTGGTGCTGCAGGTGTGTGGGGGCTGTATGTTGGTGCTGCAGGTGTGTGGAGGCTGTATACTGATACTTCAGATGTGTGGGGCTGTATGCTGGTGCTGCAGACGTGTGGAGGCTGTATGCTGGTGCTGCAGGTGTGTCAGATCTGCATGCTAATGTTGCAGCTCTGTGGGGGCTCTATGCTGGTGCTTCAGGTGTGTGGGGGCTATATGCTGGTGCTGCAGGTGTGTGGGAGCTGTATGCTGGTGCTGCAGGTGTGTGGGAGCTGTATGCTGGTGCTGCAGGTGTGTGGGAGCTGTATGCTGGTGCTGCAGGTGTGTGGGGGCTATATGCTGGTGCTGCAGGTGTGTGGGAGCTGTATGCTGGTGCTGCAGGTGTGCGGGAGCTGTATGCTGGTGCTGCAGGTGTGTGGGAGCTGTATGCTGGTGCTGCAGGTGTGTGGGGGCTATATGCTGGTGCTGCAGGTGTGTGGGAGCTGTATGCTGGTGCTGCAGGTGTGTGGAGGCTGTATGCTGGTGCTGCAGGTGTGTGGGAGCTGTATGCTGGTGCTGCAGGTGTGTGTGGGCTGTATGCTGGTGCTGCAGGTGTGTGGGGGCTGTATGCTGGTGCTGCAGGTGTGTGGGGGCTGTTTGCTGGTGCTGCTGGGGTGTGTGAGCTGTACTCTGGTGCTGCAGGTGTGTTGGGGCTGTATGCTGGTGCTGCAGGTGTGTGGGGGCTGTATACTGGTGCTGCAGGTGTGTGCGGGCTGTATACTGGTGCTGCAGGTGTGTGCGGGCTGTATGCTGGTGGTACAGGGGTGAGGAGGCTGTATGCTCATGCTGCAGATGTTTGTGTGAAGTATGCTACTGCTGCAGGAGTGTGTGGGCAGTATGTTGCTGTTGCAGGTGTGTAGGGGCTGTATGCAGGTGCTGCATGTGTGTTTGGGTTGTATGCTGCTTCTTCAGGTGTGTGGGGGTTGTATGCTGGTGCTTCAGGTGTGTAAGGGTTATGCGAGCTGCAAGTGAGTGAGAGCTGTATGTTGGTATTGCAGGTGTGTGGGGGCAGTATTCTGGTGCAGGACGTGCGTGTGGGCTGTAAGCTGGTCCGGCAGGTGTGTGGGGGCTATATGCTGGTGCTGCAGGTGTGTGGGAGCTGTATGCTGGTGCTGCAGGTGTGTGTGGGCTGTATGCTGGTGCTGCAGGTGTGTGGGGGCTGTATGCTGGTGCTGCAGGTGTGTGGGGGCTGTAAGCTGGTGCTGCAGGTGTGTGTGGGCTGCATGCTGGTGCTGGAGGTGTGTGGTGGCTGTATACTGGTGCTGCAGGTGTGTATGGGCTGTATGCTGGTGATACAGGGGTGAGGAGGCTGTATACTGGTGCTTCAGGTATGTGTGGGCTGTAAGCTGGTGCTGCAAATGTGTGTGCGAAGTATGCTGCTGGTGCAGGTGTGTGTGGGCTGTATGTTGCTGCTGCAGGTGTGTGGGGGCTGTATGCTGGTGCTGCATGTGTGTTTGGGTTGTATACTGGTGCTTCAGGTGTGGGCTATATGCTGGTGTTTCAGGTGTGTGGGGGCTGTATCCTAGTGCTGCAGGTTTGTGAGAGCTGTATCCTGGTGCTACAGATGTATGAGGGCTGTATGCTGGTGCTGCAGGTGTGTGGGGGCTGTATGTTGGTGCTGCAGGTGTGTGGAGGCTGTATACTGATACTTCAGATGTGTGGGGCTGTATGCTGGTGCTGCAGACGTGTGGAGGCTGTATGCTGGTGCTGCAGGTGTGTCAGATCTGCATGCTAATGTTGCAGCTCTGTGGGGGCTCTATGCTGGTGCTTCAGGTGTGTGGGGGCTATATGCTGGTGCTGCAGGTGTGTGGGAGCTGTATGCTGGTGCTGCAGGTGTGTGGGAGCTGTATGCTGGTGCTGCAGGTGTGTGGGAGCTGTATGCTGGTGCTGCAGGTGTGTGGGGGCTATATGCTGGTGCTGCAGGTGTGTGGGAGCTGTATGCTGGTGCTGCAGGTGTGCGGGAGCTGTATGCTGGTGCTGCAGGTGTGTGGGAGCTGTATGCTGGTGCTGCAGGTGTGTGGGGGCTATATGCTGGTGCTGCAGGTGTGTGGGAGCTGTATGCTGGTGCTGCAGGTGTGTGGAGGCTGTATGCTGGTGCTGCAGGTGTGTGGGAGCTGTATGCTGGTGCTGCAGGTGTGTGTGGGCTGTATGCTGGTGCTGCAGGTGTGTGGGGGCTGTATGCTGGTGCTGCAGGTGTGTGGGGGCTGTTTGCTGGTGCTGCTGGGGTGTGTGAGCTGTACTCTGGTGCTGCAGGTGTGTTGGGGCTGTATGCTGGTGCTGCAGGTGTGTGGGGGCTGTATACTGGTGCTGCAGGTGTGTGCGGGCTGTATACTGGTGCTGCAGGTGTGTGCGGGCTGTATGCTGGTGGTACAGGGGTGAGGAGGCTGTATGCTCATGCTGCAGATGTTTGTGTGAAGTATGCTACTGCTGCAGGAGTGTGTGGGCAGTATGTTGCTGTTGCAGGTGTGTAGGGGCTGTATGCAGGTGCTGCATGTGTGTTTGGGTTGTATGCTGCTTCTTCAGGTGTGTGGGGGTTGTATGCTGGTGCTTCAGGTGTGTAAGGGTTATGCGAGCTGCAAGTGAGTGAGAGCTGTATGTTGGTATTGCAGGTGTGTGGGGGCAGTATTCTGGTGCAGGACGTGCGTGTGGGCTGTAAGCTGGTCCGGCAGGTGTGTGTGGACTGTATGCTGATGCTGCAGGTGTGTGGGCTGTATGCTGGGGGCTGCTTGTGCGTGTGGGCTGTATGCTGGTACTGCGGGTGTGTGGAGGCTGTATGCTGGTGCTTCATGTGTGTGTGGGCTAGATGCTGGTTCTGCAGGTATGTGGGGGCTCCATGATGGTGTTGCAGATGTGTGTGGTCTGTATGCTAGTGGTGCAGGTGTGTGGGGGCTGTATGTTAGTGTTGCAGGTGTGTGGGGGCTGTATGCTGGTGCTGCATGTGTGCGGGGGCTGTATGCTGGTGCTGCAGGTGTGTGGGGGCTGTATGCTGGTGCTGCAGGTGTGTGGGGACTGTGCGCTGATGCTACAGGTGTGTGGGAGCATTATGCTGTTGCTACAGGTGTGCGGAGGCAGCATGCCGGTGTTGCAGCTGTGTGTGGGCTGTATGCTGGTGCTGCAGGTGTGTGGGGGCTGTATACTGATGCTGCAGGTGCGTTGGGGCTGTATACTGGTGCAGCAACTGTGTGTGGTGGCTGTTTGCTGGTGCTGCTGGGGTGTGTGGGCTGTATTCTGGTGCTACAGGTGTGTTGGGTCTGTATACTGGTGCTGCAACTATGTGTGGGGGCTGTATGCAGGTGCTTCAGGTGTGTATGGGCTGTATGCTGGTGCTGCAGGTGGGCGTGGGCTGTATGCTGGTGCTGCAGGTGTGTGTGGGCTGTATGCTAGTGCTGCAGGTGTGTGTGAACTGTATGCTGATGCTGCAGGTGTGTGGACTGTTTACTGGTGCTGCAGGTGTGAGTGGGCTGTATACTGGTGCTGCAGGTGTTTCGGGGCTGTATACTGGTGCTGCAGGTGTGTGTGTGGGCTGTATGCTGGTGCTGCAAGTGTTTGGGGGCTGTATACTGATGCTGCAGGTGTGCGTGGGCTGTATACTGGTGCTGCAGGTGTTTGGGGGCTGTATACTGGTGCTGCAGGTGTGTGTGTGGGCTGTATGCTGGTGCTGCAGGTGTGTGTTGGCTGCATACTGGTACTGCAGTTGTATGTGGGCTGTATGCTCATGCTTCAGATGTGTGGGGGCTGTATGCTGGTGCAGCAGGTGTTTAGGTTGTATGATGGTGCTGCAGGTGTGTGTGGACTGCATGCTGGTGCTGCAGGTGTGTGTGGGGTGTATGCTGATGCTGCAAGTATGTGTGTTCTGTATGCTGGTGCTGCAGATGTGTGGCGGCTGTATGCTAGTGCTGCAAGTGTGTGGAGGATATATGCCGATGCTGTAGGTGAGTCCGGGCTGTTTACTGGTGTTGCAGATGTGTGGGGACTGTATACTGGTGCTGCAGGTGTGTTGGGGCTGTATGCTGGTGCTGCAGGTGTTTGTGGGCTGTATGCTGGTGCTGCAGATGTGTGTGGGCTGTATGCTGGTGCTGCAGGTGTGTGGACTGTATGTTGATGCTCCAGGTGTGTGCGCTGTATGCGGGTGCTGCAGGTGTGTGTGGGCTGTATACTGGTGCTGCAGGTGTGTGGGGGCTGTATACTGGTGCTTCGGGTGTGTGCGGGCTGTATACTGTTGCTTCAGGTGTGTTTGGGGTGAATGCTGCTGCTGCAGGTGTGGGGGCTGTATACTGATGCTTCAGGTGTGTGTGGTTTTTATACTGGTGCTGCAGGTGTGTTGGGGCTGTATCCTGGTGCTGCAGGTGGGTGGGGGCTGTATACTGGTGCTTCGGGTGTGTGGGGGCTGTATACTGTTGCTGCAAGTGTGTGTGGTTTTTATACTGATGCTGCAGGTGTGTTGGGGCTGTATCCTGGTGCTGCAGGTGTGTGGGGGCTGTATCCTTGTGCTGCAGGTGTGGGGACTGTATACTGATGGTGCAGGTGCGTGTGGGGGCTATATACTGGTCCTGCAGTTGTGTGTGGGCTGTGCACTGGTGCTTCAGTTGTGTGTGGGCTGTGTACTGGTGCTGCAGGTGTGTGTGGGCTGTATACTGGTGCTGCAGGTGAGTGGGGCTATATACTAATGCTGCAGGTGTGTGGGGGCTGTATCCTGGTGGTGCAGCTGTGTGTTGGCTGCATGCTGGTATTTCAGGTGTGTGGGAGCTGTATGCTGGTGCTGCAGTTGTGTGGGGGCTGTATGCTGGTGCTGCAGCTGTGTGGGGGCTGTATGCATGTGCTGCAGGTGCGTTGGAGCTGTATGCTGGTGCTGCAGCTGTGTGGGGGCTGTATGCATGTGCTGCTGGTGTGTGGGATCTGCATGCTGGTACTGCAGATGTTTGGGGGCTGTATGTTTGTGCTGCAGGTGTGTGGGAGCTGCATGCTGGTGCTGCAGGTGTGTGGGGACTGTATGTTGTTGCTGCACGTGTGTGGGGGCTGTATGTTGGTGCTGCAGGTGTGTGGGGGCTATATGCTGCTGCTGCAGGAGTGTGGGGGCTGTATGTTGGTGCTGTAGGTGTGTGGGGGCTGCATGCTGCAGGTGTGTGGGAACTGCATGCTGGTACTGCAGCTGTGTGTGGGCTGTATGCTGGTGTTTCAGGTGTGTGGGAGCTGTATGCTGGTGCTGCAAGTGTGCGGGGGCTACGGTAGTGCTGCAGGTGTGTGGGAGCTGTATGCTGGTGCTACAGGTGTGTGGGAGCTGTATGCTGGAGCTGCAGGTATGTGGGGGCTGTATGTTGTTGCTGCAGGTGTGTGTAAGCTGTATGCTGGAGCTGCAGGCATATGCGGACTGTATGCTGGTGCTGTAGGTGTGTGTGGGCTGTATGCTGATGCTGCAGGTGTGTGGGCTGAATGTTTTTGCTGCTGGTGTGTGGGGGCTGTATGCTGGTGCTGCAGGTGTGTGTGGGCGGTTTGCTGGTGCTGCAGGTGTGTGAGGGCTGTATGCTGATGCTGCAGGTGTGTGGGCTGTATGCTGGTGCTGCTGGGGTGTGTGGGCTGTATGCTGGTACTGCAGGTGTGTTGGTGCTGTATACTGGTGCTGCAACTGTGTGTGGGACCTGTATGCTGGTGCTGCAAGTGTGTGCGGGCTATATGCTGGTGCTGCAGGTGTGTGGGGGCTGCATGCTGTGCTGCAATTGTATGGAGGATATATGCCGATGATGCAGGTGTCTATGGGCTGTATACTTGTGCTGCAGGTGTGTGGGGGCTGTATACTAGTGCTGCAGGTGTGACCTGTATACTGGTGCCGTAGATGTGTGGGTTGTATACCGGTGCTGCAGGTGTGTGGGGGCTGTATACTGGTGCTTCAGGTGTTAGAAGGCTGTATGCTGGTGCTGCAGGTGTGTAGATGCTGAATGCTGGTGCTTCAGGTGTGCGGGGGTTGTATGCTGATGCTGCAGGTGTGTGGGGGTGTATGCTGGTGCTGCAGGTGCGTTTGGGCTGTATGCTGGTGCTTCAGGTGTGTGGGGGCTGTATGCTGGTGCTGCAGGTGTGTGAGGGCTGTATGCTGGTGTGGGGGGCTGTATGCTGGTGCTTCAGGTGTGTATGGGCTGTATGCTAGTGCCGCAGGTGTGGGCTGTATTATGGTGCTGCAGGTGTGTGCGGTTTGTATACTGGTGCTGCAGGTGCGTTGGGACTATATGCTTATGCTGCAGGTGTGTGGGGCTGTATACCAATGCTGCAGTGTGGGGGCAGTATACTGGTGCTGCAGGTGTGTGGGGGCTGTGTACTGGTGCTGCAGGTGTGTGTGTACTGTATACTGGTGCTGCAGGTGTGTTCGGGCTGTATACTGGTGATATCCGTCCTGTCATTTTTCTAGCAGATGCGATTGATACAATGTTATGGTCCTTGAAGGTGAGATCCTCCGACATGATCACTCCCAGGTCTTTGATGTTAGTTTTTCGCTCTGTTGTGTGGCTGGAATTTGTTTTATACTCTGAAGTATTCAATGTGGACTGAATACTGATGCTGCAAGTGTGTGGGGGCTGTATGTTTTTGCTGCAGGTGTGTGTGGACTATATGCTGGTGCTGCAGGTGAGTGTGGGCTGTATTCCAGTGCTGCAGGTGTGACCTGTATACTGGTGCCGTAGATGTGTGGGTTGTATACCGGTGCTGCAGGTGTGTGGGGGCTGTATACTGGTGATTCAGGTGTTAGAAGGCTGTATGCTGGTGCTGCAGGTGTGTAGATGCTGAATGCTGGTGCTTCAGGTGTGTGGGGGTTGCATGCTGATGCTGCAGGTGTGTGGGGGTGTATGCTGGTGCTGCAGGTGCGTTTGGGCTGTATGCTGGTGCTTCAGGTGTGTGGGGGCTGTATGCTGGTGCTGCAGGTGTGTGTGGGCTGTATGGTAGTGCTGTAGGTGTGTGGACTGTATGCTGATGCTGCAGGTGTGTGGGGTGTATGCTAGTGCCGCACTTGTGATTTGTATTCTGGTGCTGGAGGTGTGTGTGGGCTGTAAACTGGTGCTGCAGGTGTGTGGAGGCTGTATACTGGTGCTGCAGGTGTGTGGGGGCTGTATACTGGTGCTGCAGGTGTGTGTGGGCTGTAAACTGGTACTGCAGTTGTGTGTGGGCTGTATGCTGGTGCTTCAGATGTGTGGGGGCTGTATGCTGGTGCTGCAGGTGTGTGTGGACTGCGTGCTGTTGCTGCAGGTGTGTGTGGGGTGTATGCTGATGCTGCAAGTGTGTGTGTTCTGTATGCTTGTGCTGCTGGTGTTTGGGGGCTGTTTACTGGTACTGCAGGTGTCTGTGGGCTGTATGCTGGTGCTGCAGGTGTGTAGGCTGTATGCTGGTGCTGCAGGTGTGGAGGATATATGCCGATGCTGAGTGCGGGCAGTTTACTGGTGCTGCAGGTGTGTAGGCTGTATGCTGGTGCTGCAGGTGTGTGTGGACTGCATGCTGTTGCTGCAGGTGTGTGTAGGGTGTATGCTGATGCTGCAAGTGTGTGTTCTGTATGCTTGTGCTGCTGGTGTTTGGGGGCTGTATACTGGTACTGCAGGTGTCTGTGGGCAGTATGCTAGTGCTGCAAGTGTGTGTGGGCTGTGTGCTGCAGGTGTGTGGACTGTATGCTGATGCTCCAGGTGTGTGCACTGTACGCTAGTGCCGCATTTGTGATCTGCATTCTGGTGCTGGAGGCGTGTGTGGGCTGTATAATGGTGCTGCAGGTGTGTGGGGGCTGTAAATGGTGCTGCAGGTGTGTGTGGGCTGTATGCTGGTGCTGCAGGTGTTTGTGGGCTGTATGCTGGTGCTGCAGATGTGTGTGGGCTGTGTGCTGGTGCTGCAGGTGTGTGTACTGTATGCTGATGCTCCAGGTGTCTGCACTGTATGCGGGTGCTGCAGGTGTGTATGGGCTGTATAATGGTGCTGCAGGTGTGTGGGGGCTGTATACTGGTGCTTCAGGTGTGTGGGGGCTGTATACTGTTGCTGCAGGTGTGTGTGGAGTGAATGCTGCTGCTGCAGGTGTGGGGGCTGTATACTGATGCTGCAGGTGTCTGGTTTGTATACTGGTGCTGCAGGTGTATTGAGGCTGTATCCTGGTGCTGCAGGTGTGTGGGGACTGTATCCTGGTGCTGTGGGTGTGTGGGGGCTGTATACTGATGGTGCAGGTGTGTGTGGGGGCTGTATACTGATGGTGCAGGTGTGTGGGGGCTGTATACTGATGGTGCAGGTGTGTGTGGGGGCTGTATACTGGTGCTGCATTTGTGTGTGGGCTGTGTACTGGTGCTGCAAGTGTGTGTGGGGGCTGTATACTGGTGCTGCAAGTGTGTGTGGGCTGTATACTGGTGCTGCAGGTGTGTGGGGCTGTATACTAATGCTGCAGGTTTGTGGGAGCTGTATACTGGTGCTGCAGGTATGGGGGCTATATACTGGTGCTGCAGGTGTGTGGGGGCTGTGTACTAGTGCTGCAGGTATGGGGGCCATATACTGGTGCTGCAGGTGTGTGGGGGCTGTGTACTAGTGCTGCAGGTATGGGGGCCATATACTGGTGCTGCAGGTGTGTGGGGGCTGTGTACTAGTGCTGCAGGTATGGGGGCCATATACTGGTGCTGCAGGTGTGTGGGGGCTGTGTACTAGTGCTGCAGGTATGGGGGTCATATACTGGTGCTGCAGGTGTGTGGGACTGTATTCTGGTGCAGAAGGTAAAAGATTACACAAACATATGCCATATGTATTAAGTTTTCTTGGTCAAAATGTTGAAGTGAGTTCTTAGGTTTGGTAGCTTCACGTGTGTTGCTTCTGTTGTGCACAGATGTGTGCCTCTGGCAGGAAGTTTGTTATTATGTTAACCCTTAACTAAACAAGATGGCTGTAGTAGGTCATTTTGACTCTCAATAAATATTATTCTATTCTGTATGCTAAACCCATATGGGTTATACAGTGCTGTGGGTTGGGGTTTCGAATGGCAGGGGCTAGTAGAGGTGGGATGAGGGTCAGTGGAAGTTTAAAATTGGTCATAGTTGGTGCAATAGGTTAGGTTCCATTAAAAAAGTTAGCGAGTCTGCATTAAAGAAGGGACTTTCAGTAAGATCAGTTTCTGTTAGGGCATTGTAATGTCAGTAGTGAATCCTGTGGATTCACTGATAGATAGGACAATGTATTTAGATAGGGTGAATTGACAGTGTGGCCTGGCAGTGCTAGCAGAGAGGTACCGGGCATTTCTCCACTTGGAATCCATATGTATATCAAGTGTCTTGATTCATAATTGTGAGAATGTAGTTTCCCAAACTCATCAGCAATAGGAAGATGGTCAGGATTTGTTTGTAACTCTTTAACCAGCATTGCTGCCAGCCAATTTATAGATATTGAAGGGCCATACTAGCTGTATGGCTCTTGTGAGTTTAGTGCTTAGTTTTGATTATAATTATGTGCCTACTACAAATGACACATAACCAAAGTTTGTATATGATAGATGACGAGATGAAGGGGAGATAAATTTCTGGATAGCCTGCAATGCACTTCAGTAGTTAGAAACAAGGAATACTATAATGAGGTGGCAGTTCTGTATGACCCTTGTGGATTTAGTGCTTAGTTTTGATTATAATAATATTGTGATGATGTGGATATGGCCACAACATGTGTAACAACAGAGAACTGGATACAACTCTGCTGTGAAAATGCTGGGTGACTATTTAGAACCATCAGTGTAGATGGCTAAATCATGAGATTCACTCTGAAAGTATTCAATAAAGAGTGTGCATATGTGAGAGGCAAAGGAGTTTTTGAGAACGAAAGTGGGGAAGAGCAAACATGAATCATCAAAACTTCCCAAGGTGTCCTGTAGCTCGATTACTAGTGCACTCAGTTCTCACACTGAGGTCCAGGGATGGATCCCCAGCACGGGTGGAAACATTAGGATGTGTTTCCTTAAGACACCTGCTGTCCATGTCCACCTATCAGTAAAATAGATACATGTGTGTTAATCGACTGGTGTGGGCTGCATCCTGGGACAAAACTGATTTAATTTGACTTAAAAAATTGCAGTAACACAACTGCAAACGAACCAGGGTATGGGTGGGGTTCAGACCCATGGCAGATTCATCTGTAAAAAGTTGCATTTGTGGTCACAGTGGTGGCCTATGCTAACCTCCCTATGGTGTATACATATACCTAGTTGGATGAATCTTATTGTAGCCAGCTGGCCCAGTGGGTTACTCACTGGCCTGGAGTTTTACAACTCACTTGCCATGAGTTCGAGCCCCACTTGTACTGTGGTTTGACCTAATATGCCCAAAATGCTCTGCATAACAAGGGGCTTTCTATACAGTAGTATGTCACTGATGTCAGACAGTTATGGAAGGGGACAAAATAGAGGAAACAATGGGTATCTTGTGAGGATTGTAAAGACAGGATGTTTGTATTCATATACACACACGTGTCAGGAAATGATCGAAAATCCCTTGATATGAAAGTAAACCTTGATGATGAATGGGATTAAGTTTAGAAAGAGTAGTAGAGGAAAGGCTGTAGTCTAATTTAGACAAGATTATGACAATGTAGGCAAGGAGGAATTGCTTTATCAGCTCCCCAAGAAAGATGAGCAACAGTTTTAAGTAGGTTCAGTCGACTCTGGCTGTATGACCCTTGTGGGTTTAGTGCTTAGTTATGATCACAATAATAATAATAATCAGTTGACTTTGACAGGTGGCTTTTAGGTATGATGTGTGATGCTGGACTCTGGTTCAGTCCTGATTAGGACAAAATGTATGGGCAGGTTCCCTAACACATGCTGCCCCTGTTTAGTTAGTAGTAGATAAGCAGAAGTTAGTCAGGTACTGTACTTAGAGAAATGACCTAAGGATACCAATGGAAATGTCACACCACTTGACTTTCTTGAGTTATCCTGAGTTATTAACACTTACAGGATAATAATCCACAGTTTTCTTCCAGGTCCTTCAATATTTCAAGTTTTTCCTCCTATACTCTGCCTTAGGTCTTTTTCCTTCCCTGAACTGTATGATCTTGCACTTCCTGGGGATGAAGTCCAGTAGACACTTGTTCGATCACCTTTGTACTCCGTGCAAGTATATACAGTATATCTATGGTAGAATATACAGACAAGTTAACAAGATATAATGTGCATTTGACATTTCATTAAGAGGACACTTCATCCACTAGGGACATTAGCAATTTTCAGAGATGGTTATTATTTCCTTTTAATACTCTGCCTTTCTCCAACTGAGGTTGGGTGACCTGACGAAGCAAACACCTTTACTGTCGGTCATTGTCTTGCCAGTTCAGATGTCCCTCCAAACTGTAACATCCCCACCCCGTCTTTCAGAGTGCAGGCACTGTACTTCCCACCTTCATGTACTGTACTGTATATAAAAAAAGAGAGATGTGAAGTATAGAAATGGGCAGATAATTTCACCCACAGTGATTCTGGATTGTCAGGATAATCTGACACTCCCTCCTCAACAAGCAACAGATATTTTACACAAATGTAAAGAAATCAGAAAGGTGATCAATAAGAGGATCCTCACTGTTCACAGTTGACAGAACATTCTAGAGCAAATGTGAATTTACTAGGCAAAAATAGCTAAATTTGCTGATGAATAGTACTGAAATCTAAGCGTATTACAATAAACCATCATCACAAAAATCAGTTATCCTATAGACATCAATTATTATTATTCTTATAATAATTTCCATAGGCCAATTGATTTTAGTGTGAATGATTCATTGTATACTATTCAGCACTGTTACCCTAAGCTTCAGCACTTAAGGATAAAGTCCAGATATTTTGGTGTCCAGTTAATTTTGCTCAACTAAGACTGTTTCTGTAGATTGTGATTATCGAAACTAAGCACTAAACCCAAAGGGTCATACAGCACTGTGTAGATTGTGAAAAACAAGAATCCTTTCAATGATCACTCTTCTGATTTCTTCACATTCGTCTAAAATTTCTGTTTTTCAGAGAAGATTATCAGTTTATCATGAGAGGCCATCATCACTTTTGCATTTGTTAGAGAGCATGCCAACTTTGTATCAGATGTCTTCCTCCAACTCCCTGACATGCTTGCTGTGTTCGTCTTCTCTTAGTCTCACTTTTTTTACTGACTTTCTCTGGTTGCTGTATAACCTGCATATAACCCTTATGGGTCATATATAGGTTATACAATGTCAATTTGTAACCCCAGATTTATAACTAATGTTCTTCCACCTCTTCCTCAATTGCTGTTTCTTTCACTTTTGATGTGCAATGCTCTATTACATTTAGGGGTTTAGCATGTTCTGAAAATAAATTAATCTGGTGCAAATTCCTATCATAGTCTTAGTAAAATGCAGATATAAAATGTTATGCTTAATCACAGACCAATTCAAATTGAATAGCCAGCACAGGTATAAGAAAGAATGGTAAAGTAGATCACAGATTATTAAAGAACATTCCCCTTAAGAGAGGGTCCTTGATGCTGGTGAAGGGCTGTTGATCTAGAGAATTGGATCATGCTCCAGTATCCTGAATTAAGCCTGAATGCCTTCCATCTTTCCCCAAAGGTAGTGAAAAATCCCTACAGGCTTAATGCTCCTCATAATAATTAAAAAACAGATTGATAGTGTGAAAGTATCAGGATAAGTGGTGATTATGAACATTGTGTCCCAAGGATCAGGACTGTTCCTGATCCAGGTAAAGGCCCTTACAGAGGAAATTAATAAGCTATTGAGAGAAATGTGACTTCTCCAGGAAAGTGTGTTGATGCTGGTAAGGGGCTCTTGATCCAAATAACTGTACTTATCCTCCCCTTCCCTGTATAGTGGAACCTCGGCTTTCAAACGCCCCACCACACGAATTTTTCAGGATACAAACCGTCGTTTGGTCAAGAGACAGTATTTGCGTACAATCAGCAAGAAGCTCAGGAAGCGATTAGAAACTATGAAAAAAAGCTAGAGAAACGAAGAAGGAAGCAGCACAGTGGGGCAGCATGCCGCCGCCGCCACCACCACTGTGGCCACAGTGATCATGTCTTCACCTATATATACATCTGTCTTGACCACACCTGTGGTTACATATGTGACAACCTCACCACTAATCATAAATAACTTTTTGATTATAATAATAATAATCATAAACACAAGCTAGGTGTGGGGCTATGGACTGGGAAGATACTAGAGTGGGAGAGTAAACGGCGGATGCTTTCTGCCGCTGCCGCCTTCACTTGCCATATTATGGCCTATTTTATTCATTCTAGAGTATATATCATGTTTCTATGTTATTAATATTGTTTATGTCATATTAGATGAATTGTGATAGATAACTAAGCCGCAGAGTTGACATTAGCATTATTTTGTCATGCCTCCCGAGAGGCTGGAATGAATTAATTGCATTTCAATTAATTTAAATGAGGAAAACTGACTCAGGATACAAACAAGGTCAAGGAACAGATTAAATTCGTTAGCCGAGGTTCCACTGTATTTACCCAGATTCCCTCTCATTCCCAGTGTGTTGTATGACCCCTAAGGGTTCAGTGCTCCTCTGAAATGTAATAATAATTATAATGAGTGGACGAAATAGACCTGTGGGGGGTCACACAACGCATTGGGAATGAGAGGCAATCATGTTAGATCCACGGAAGGAGAGGACAAGTTCAATTCCTTGGAGCAAGAGCCCTTCATCAGCATCAAGGAACTTCCTTCGAGGGGTTCAAGGGTAGAACAGATCTACTTCCTTGAGTTAAGAGCCCCCACACTGATGGCAGCAGCAGCAGGGTACCTCTTTTGAAATGTACAGAAATCAGTTGCCTTGTGACACTTTGTCATCTTACAGAATTCTCTCTCAAATTAGATTACTACATAAGGCAATTATACATCAGGAAAAATACTAGTAACAAAAAAATGCACAATACTGTGACTGGAACAATGCATACAGAGGAGAGGAGCTTACGATGACGTTTCGGTCCAACTTCAATCATTTACAAAGGCACATTAACAGAAAGGAGAAGGAGGGAGTATATATAGGCCAGCAGACAAGGACAGGATAAGAGAGGTGGTAGTAGTAGTGGAGTCAGTCAAATACTAAGAAAGAGGAGCACTGCAAGGAAGCTAGGGGTCCACAGAGGGTAGGAGTGGGTCCCTAGCTCCCTTGCAGTGCTCCTTTTTCTTAGTATTTGACTGACTCCACTACTACTACCTCTCTTGTCCTGTCCCTGTCTGCCGGCCTATATATACTCCCTCCTTTCCTTTCTGTTAATGTGGCTTTGTAAATGGTCCAAGTCAGACCGAAATGTCATCATAAGCTCCTCTCTTCTATGTGCGGGTTACTTGTGTACTAGTAATAAAAGCAAAACCCATACTCTCCACCCTCCTGTTATTTGATACTGAAAGGAATGATTCTGAGCATCGTGTACTCTACTTCGTCTGTTTTTGCTGGTCTTTGAAATATATTTTATCGCATATATGGTTAAATGCTGAACTCTTTGTTGGTCATACAGTGCCTGGGGAATGGGAGGGCATCAGTTTTGATCCAAGGAAAGATAAGATACCTACAATTATTGGTGTCAAGGCATTGCCACTGAAGGGCAGAAACTATATAAATATGGTGAATGTACAGTACAGTTTCCCATACAACTGACTGTAGGAAATACTAGCAAATAGATTATGTAAATTCTTAGAAAACTTGCATAAATTTGAGTAAACCCTCAATACAAGACTAATTTGGGGAATTGTCTGTGTATTTATTAATCAGAATATTGAAAAATAGCAAAAAAAAAAAAAATCACTTTATTGTATTCCTAATATAGTACACTCAGTTTGCAGAAATGCTGCAAAAAAAAAAAACATTCAATAAAAGAAGTTAGAGGTACAATTTATCCACTGAATTTTGGCCATTTTAAGTTTTTTTTTTTTTACTTGTAGACATGTTACATAATGGGTTGAAAGTAAACTATATTATTACTATATTACAGTAATTTGAGTAAAGTTTAAGGTGCTTCCTTCGTCTTGGTAAATCCCAGCCTCAGTGCACAAACTGATTTCTTGAATGAAACAGACACTAACTCCCCCTTCCTCCCCACTGGACTGAACCTGAATGTCGCCAATTACTCAGGTGCTATATGACCCCCTAAGTGCTTAGCACTTCCCAAGATAAGACTGAAACTGACTTATTACAGCAACTTTGATTTTACTCTCTAGCACTTTAACCCACCTGTCATGCTTCTCTGTCCAGAATGTCATCCATGTAGCACTCCATGATCCATAAGAGTATGGCACTTGTGAACATAATAGGATATCCAAAGTGTAGATTTACAAAGTTTCAAAATTTTATTCTCCTGCGCAAGTCACTTGGACATTTATTGTTCCTTTTCTTAACTGGAAAACATCTCAAGAATCCCATCTGTATGTACAAGATACCTGTTTAAAAATTTGCATAATTGTACACAATTTATATATTTATTTCAATCAATTTTTTTTATTAAAAAGTAAACTGTACACAAAAAAATCTACACCTCTGACAAATTATTTACACAAAAACCTGAACAAAATACAGGAACACGACTACATTCAATATTTCAAATTTTTCATTAAAATTAATAAATAAAATATATGGTTCAAAAGTATACAGTACAGTACTCATAGTAATAATAATCAACCTAAGTGCTAAACCCAAAAGGGTCATGCTTAAACTTGTGCCTTTTGATGAACCTTCCACGTTTCATTAAAAACACTTGGAAAAAGTAGAATTACACAAAAAAATGAGAAAACATTTTATTTGCTTTTGAAACAACCTTTGCAATATGCATTTCCGTATATAACTGGAGCCTTTATAGTAGCTAACATGATCATTCTTATAATCATATTAAGTGCTAAACCCATGTGGGTTCTTCAACGCAGTAGTGGAGGCTCGATCCAGGCCATTAATTGTTAGACGCACTTCTGTAGACAGACTCGGGAAAAACAGCATACTCTTTTATTTCCTGCTACTAGATTCTCACCTAGGCTTGTCTTTCATACCTATATTACTTCTTTGGATTAGTAATAAGAAAACAAAATCATTACCTTTACGATTTAAACATTATCAATTTTCCAGAGGAGAATTTTTCGGTCTGATCCAACAGCTAAATATGGAAGGTTCTGGTGCCAGCTCATGCCTCCAACAACCTGTAAGAGAATTGTCTATTTTATATATGCTTTATAATTTAGTCGACTGCTCAACATTTTACTGTTATCTATATTTATTAAATGTTATGTGCTAACACTGAATAAAAGATACACCTATGAACTCAAATTAGTTGTAATAAACAACTGTTGATGAATAAACAGAAGGGTGGATGAGGGCCTCGAGCTGTGCTGCTGGAGAGTGAGCAAGGTAACATTTAAGAAGGGATTCAAGGAAATGGATCAACATCCTAGAGGTGGGAAGTACAGGGCCTACATTTTAAGAGAGAATGTTGCAATTCAGAAGGCCATCTGAACTGTGGCATCAGCGCAGTTCTGGCAAGACAGTAATTGAATGACAGTGAAAGTGTTTCTTCTTTTTTAGCTCGCCTTACATCAGTGGAAGACAGCCATTATGATGAAAGGAGACTTTCCATAACTGCTAGCTGCTAAAGATAATGATGGGCTATTCTCAAAAGACTGACAGAAGCTGTTTATGAGTTATAATCTATGGAGTGGATGTGAGGAAAATCTATGACTCTGGGAGAGAAATAATCCCTAGTTTCATCTCAAAAGAAAGAACTCTTCCTCTAGCCTCAATGAAGCTTTATTGGTGAACTCTCCCTTCTAGGGATAGTGCACCATTTTATTTTTAAATACAGTACTTTACCTTCCTGGGCATATGATTTATCTGGAATATGGGTTCTGAATGAGTTACCTTGCTGCAGAGTAAAGAGGATTCAGCATAGAAAAAAATTATTTATACAGTACAGTAAAACCTCAATATATCGGAATCGTATGGAAGCATTGACCGAGTGCCCATAAAATGAAAATGTTAAAAAATATAAAAATAAGAACTTCAGTACTCTACACACAAATTACATTTTTTTTTTTTTTTTTTTTTTTTTTTTCAACAAGTCGGCCGTCTCCCACCGAGGCAGGGTGACCCAAAAAAAAAGAAAGAAAATCCCCAAAAAGAAAATACTTTCATCATCATTCAACACTTTCATCACACTCGCACATTATCACTGTTTTTGCAGAGGTGCTCAGAAAACAACAGTCTAGAAGCATACACACATAAAGATACACAACATATCCCTCCAAACTGCCAATATCCCAAACCCCTCCTTTAAAGTGCAGGCATTGTACTTCCCATTTCCAGGACTCAAGTCCGACTATATGAAAATAACCGGTTTCCCTGCAATAAACATTGAAAATAAATGTGTTACAGGTACAAGTCACCTAGTGGATTTTGCCCATTACTGTAAAAGTCTGTTACATGTATATGGAAGATTTACACTGTACATTTAAATAAACAAGAATAAATCAAACTAAAGCAGCAATCCAACATGTGTCAACAATACCTTCAAGTGAGCAGCAATAGGAACTTTATTTGAGTGAAGGTGAGTGACACGAACAGTATGTGGGGTGGCATGAGTGGCCACCAAGCCAGGTGTCGACCGACATACTTGTACACTCAATACTCTCTCTCCGCTCCCAACTTCCACTGCATCACTGTGTGGTCTGAAAAATATCCACAGCAGTAAATAATAAAATTAAACTACAATATGTAGATGAACAAGAGATCAATATACATAGTGCATTGAGGTTTACCCAGACATCCACATTCACTCAAGCATTTTTTTTTTTTCAACACACCTGCCATATCCCACTGAGGCAGGGTGACCCAAAAAGAAAAACAAAAGTTTTTATTTTTAAATTTATATAGGAGGAGTTACTAGCCCCTTGTTCCCAGCATTTTAGTTGCCTCTTATGACACGCATGGCTTATGGAGGAAGAATTCCTTTCACTCATACATACAATGAACAAATAGTTAATTGATTTTCTATCTAATGGAAATCCTACATCACCACACCAAAAGAGCCAGGGCAACACATGGTTAATACCAGACCTAGTGAACTCAAATTCAGTTGTAATAAGCAACTGCCAATGAATAAACAGAAGGGTGGACTAGCGGCTCAAACCGTGGCAGAGCATCGGACTGTCAATTTATGGACTACAGTTTGAGCCCCTTCTCTACCCTTCCATTTATTCACCAAACCTAGTTTTTACTGAAAAATAAGAAATCCTTGGTAAAAATTATTTAAATCTACTTGGTAAAAGTGAGCATCTGCTGTTGCATAGACTAACTCAGTGCTACAAAATACTTATGGTGAATACATAAGCAATAAACGAGGATTTTTCTCAAAAGTTTCGAGCATTATATTTTTCACTTACTTTTTATAAATTAAATTAAACACCTGGACTAATAAAATTTATATTTATTATTAGTATATATTATTAATTTATAATGTTTAATTCACAGATGGTGTGGAACGAAGGTGCAATTGGACAGGTTTGAGAAGACACCAGGTTACCGAGCACTATAGTGGAAATTCAACAGTTTGCACAGGCTCTGACTTATGAAGTGAGAAACACATGGTGCAGTTCCTCAGACCTTCAAGAAAAATAACATAATTCTTCTAAAAAAATTTTTTGTTTTTACCTAATTTTGCCAATAAGGATCCTCTGTGAAATACTCGAGCTCAAAGTAAGGTTCGGATAGCGAAAAGGAAAATCTCATGTAACTAAAGAATAGTTACATTAATACTGTTGAGTTAATGATGCTAAACATCCTGAAGTGAGTGGAGAGGATTGCTGTGGCCCTACTGGGCTGAGGTTGATAGTTTGGGTTGGTTATGTAATGTTGAAGGTTGGGATCTTGTAAAGTTGATGGTTTCATCAGTTGATTGCCACAGTGGAGTCCTCAGGTGTCACTGGCTTATTTTATTTAACTGTAATGATCTCTTCCTCATAGCTGGTGATATGGGATGTATTAAGGACGTCTGCTGGGAAATGTTAGATGAATCTGCATTAAAGAAAGCAGCCCAAGTGCTACTCTCAAATGACTAGTTCAGTAAATTAAGAATGAAGCTCATATGAAAGATCAAGTCTTAGAACAGATTGCTTTTCTTTGCAGCCTGATGAATGTACAAACATTGCTAATATAACAGATCTGATTGTGTATGCACATTTTGAATTTGCAAGTAATTTGAAGACATTTTTTCTGCTTCACAACCAACAAATACATCTGATTTGTATGTGTTCAATGATGCTAGCTACTACATATGTAGCAAATGTGGGCTGGCTTTCAAGTTTTGTATAGGTACATTTTGATGGTATTGCAGCAATAAGAGAATGGCATTCCAGAGTGATTACCTAGATAAAGACACTAGCACCTGAATGGAAATCAAAGCACTCTTTCATTCACTGAGAAAGTCTTGCCACAAAGAAAATGTCAACAGAACTGAACAGTGTGCTCAACAATCATAAAAATTGTGAACTACATGAAGACATGTAGTTTATATTTGATACTCTGTGTGATGGTGTAGAGGCTGACCACAAGCAGTTCCTGTTGCTTGTCAAAGTGCAATGGTTGCTGAGGGGCAAGGTCCTGTCGAGAGTATTTGGGCTCCAGAATGAGCTTGCCAAGTTTCTCAATGACAAAAATCCAAATTGGTAAGAGCTATTTTAAAATGTGGATTGGATACAAGCTGGCTTATATGGATGATATCACTACCATCTTATATGAGCTCAACACACCTGTACAGGAAACAATGGCTTTGTTCTTTACAATGGCATATCAAATTGATGGAGAGAAATGGAAGCTAGAAGCATGGAGGAGGCAACCATTAGAATACTGTTCTGAGATGTTTCACAACCTGGCAGTAACCACTGCCAGGGTTGCGAAGAGCTTGATGTCAAATCTGTATGAGACATATTAGTAAACCCTTGACAGATTTAGATGGCTGACTCTGAAATCTGTATATTTCAGTGAAGGATAATTTAACTGTTACTGAGGAGGATAAATTGTTGGAGCTGACTGACGACGAAGAATTTAAGATGAGTTTTGAAACTGTAACATCACTTGCTTCTTTCTGGATCAAAGTGGAAGCAGAATTTCCAGAACTTGTTGAAACTGCTCTGAAAACTCATCCCATTTCTCTCGACATACCATTGTGAGACTACTGTCTTCACCATAAGTGTTGGACAAAGTACAGCAACAGTAAAGATATTCGATCTCCACTGTCTGTGTCACTATCCTTAAGTGCACCACAGCTTGATAAGCTGGTAAATATAAAGCAGGATCATCTTTGGCATTAATAGAGGTAAGGTGCTTTAACATGATTCAGATTGAATTAACATTAGTAGCATTCTTTATCACTTTTTTTGACTGAATATAACATTGTAATATTTTCAATAAACATATAAATTTTTCCCATTCATCTCTCTCTATTATCCCCAAGTTGGCAACCCAAACCTGGTCCCTAGCACACTGGAAAACAGTGGTCCTCCACATCAGACAGTTTGAGAAGCACTGGACTACATTACAGGAGTGTGATCTAAAACAATATCTCTGAGATATCAAAGGCAATAGGTATATATTATAAGGGATATTTATAATGAAAAACCATGTATACAGAGTTCTAATACACATTTAAGAAGGGAGCCTATAAAGTGATGGAGACAGGTGACAAAGCATTCCTTAAACAATTCCTTAAACAACCCATTCCCTAAACAATTCCTGGGACGAAAACTGAAAAATGGTACGGTGAAACCGACAAGATGTGGAGAAAGACACTTGCGAACAGTTCATGATTTCTATTAGAGGAAACGTTTTGCCAAGAGTGACTTCATCAGTCCTAATAATTAAAACAGAAGCTGCTCGTGGTGAACTGTTTCCTCTAATAAATGTCCTGAACTGCATACAAGTGTCTTTTTCAACAATTCCTGGAATGTCTCCTAACTCTATTACCCACCATAGATTTATATACCCTTTAGGACAACATAACTTGATCTATCCTTTCTATATGACCAAACCCTTTTAACCCACTCCAAGTCATACCTTTCATCCCATCACACAGTCTATCTTATGCAAATTATTAGTGAAAGAGAACAAGAGGAGAAATTAAAACTAAATAGGTTTCAATTTTTAGTATTATGAGCCATCTAAATTTGCAAAAGCTTAAATTCTTAACCCTTTCAGGGTCGGCAGGCCCTCTCTGAAATTTGTTCTCAGGGTCGGAAATTTTTCGAAAAAAACAAAACAAAACAAAAAAATCTTATGAAATAATAGAGAATCTTTTCCCGATGATAATGACACCAAAAGTATGAAATTTTATAGAAAACTTATGGAATTATGCTCTTGCGAAGTTAGCGGTCTCGGCGATGTTTACGCATCAGCGATTTCGCCCACTTTGAGCCCTATTTTCAGCCAATTCCAATGTTCCAGTCGAAAAAATCATAACTATTTTGCTAGAACTCCATTTTTTTCTATCGAATGAGTATAAGAAACCACCCATTTACCGATTTCAACTATCCAATAAAGTGGTCAGAAATTGACAATTTTGCCAATTTCACACAAAATTCAAACGATGCCAATTTCCAAATAGGGTCCAAAATAAACAAGACAGACATTCCTGGCACTAAACTAACATTTCCTCTGTTCATTAGTCACGTCCCCAGGCCTCTCTTACATTTCGTTTGCTTTCCACTTTGAATTTTTATTCTCACAATAAATAGAAGATTTACTGTTATGCAGACTACTGCATTAGTGTAGAAATGGTATAAATAATATCAGCGCACTTGTGAAAGAATATTAGACTCACCAGTTGACATGTATTGGACGTGTGGCATGATTAGTTTACTTTTGAACTTCAGCAAAAATCGAACATGTCTACTACTTTGAGCTCAATTTCAAGGTACTTTTCATTGTGAAACCAATCAAAATCATCTTTATTCCTGTGATCTATCTTCCATTCTATCTAGTGAGGCTAAGAAAACGAGAATATAACCATAAATACCATACAAAAATACAGTGCAAAGTCGCTGTTTTAAACCAAAAACACAGTCAAAGTTTTTTTTCTCATTATTCACTGTGTGCTGCAGGATTTTTTTTATACTGCGCACACTGACCACAGACCCATTCTTTCATAAGTAGGCCTACCAGCATTCTCTCGCTAGATTTGAAGGCGCTAGAATTTATACATACTAGTACGGCACCAACCGTGATATGCAAGCCATACTAGTACGGCACCAACCCTGGCGTGCAAGCCATACTAGTATGGCACCAACCCTGAAAGGGTTAAGAGGTCCCCACAAATCCAGACATTACAACTTTTTCTGCATTATTTTCCATTTAATCTTTCTCAGTACAGTGGACCCCCGCATAACGATTACCTCCGAATGCGACCAATTATGTAAGTGTATTTATGTAAGTGCGTTTGTATGTGTATGTTTGGGGGTCTGAAATGGACTAATCTACTTCACAATATTTCTTATGGGAACAAATTCGGTCAGTACTGGCACCTGAACATACTTCTGGAGTGAAAAAATATCGTTAACCGGGGGTCCACTGTATTTTAAAACTAGTTTTATAAAGGTATCTGGGAACATTGGACATTATATGAAAAATATACACACTATTATTTTTACCAACGCTCTTATATGGGTGATGAATGTTGCAGCGAGGAGAAGGCTGGAGGCAGTGGAGATGTCATGTCTGAGGGCAATGTGTGGTGTGAATATAATGCAGAGAATTCGTAGTTTGGAGGTTAGGAGGAGGTGCGGGATTACCAAAACTGTTGTCCAGAGGGCTGAGGAAGGGTTGTTGAGGTGGTTCGGACATGTAGAGAGAAGGAGCGAAACAGAATGACTTCAAGAGTGTATCAGTCTGTAGTGGAAGGAAGGCGGGGTAGGGGTCGGCCTAGGAAAGGTTGGAGGGAGGGGGTAAAGGAGGTTTTGTGTGCGAGGGGCTTGGACTTCCAGCAGGCATGCGTGAGCATGTTTGATAGGAGTGAATGGAGACAAATGGTTTTTAATACTTGACGTGCTGTTGGAGTGTGTGCAAAGTAACATTTATGAAGGGGTTCAGGGAAACCGGCAGGCCGGACTTGAGTCCTGGAGATGGGAAGTACAGTGCCTGCACTCTGAAGGAGGGGTGTTAATGTTGCAGTTTAAAAACTGTAGTGTAAAGCACCCTTCTGGCAAGACAGTGATGGAGTGAATGATGGTGAAAGTTTTTCTTTTTCGGGCCACCCTGCCTTGGTGGGAATCGGCCAGTGTGATAATAAATAAAAAAAAAATATTATTTATCATGACTGAAATTACTTACTGCAGAGAAGCAACATTCCACACTGTAAGGCCCTTCACCCCAGCAGCAACTATAAGGGCAGGGTCTGGGATGGACCAATCAGCACTCAAGAGGGGACCACGGCATCGCAAGAAGAGCGTGGAACATCCACTGCTTACAGAATATACTCTCAGAACACCTTTCTTCTCTGCCACCAGCAGTACATCTGGATCTTCAGGATGGAAACATACAACCATACCTGAGGAATAAATGTCATACCTACAGTTTCCTTTCCCTGCCTGAAAATCACAGGTAAATAGTTGAATTGTGCTACACACACACACACACACAGAAACCCCCAACTCCTACACCTAATGATAAGAGCTGCTTTAACGTTATGAGAGATCTAAGGCTAATAGAAGGTAGAGTGACATCTAAACAGTTGTATCTGCGTGCCTCTGGCAAGACAGTGATAGTGCGAATGATGGCAAAAGAGTTTCTTTTTCGGGTCAACCTACCTTGGTGGGAGACAGCCAGCGTGCTAGAAGAAAACAAAAAACCTTAAGTGTACAAATGTAAAGCAGGACTTTTTTTTTTTAACACACCAGCCATCTCCCACTGAAGCAGGGAGACCTGAAAAAGAAACACTTTCACCATCATTCACTCTAACACTCACTGTCTTGCCAGAAGCATGCCGATACTACAGTTCAGATGCCCCTCCAAACTGCAAACATTCCCACCTCTCCTTCAGGAATATATAAAAGGAGATACAAGTAATGTGCTGAAAGTATCTAACATAGACAGAACTCACAACAATGGATTCAGATTAGACAAATTTAGATTTAGAAAGAATATAGGGAAGAACTGATTTAACAACAGAGTTGTAGATAAATAGAACTAACTTCCAGGTAGTATCAATGAAGTGATAACTTTGGGTAACTTCAAATATAGATTGGACAGTTATACGAGTGGATGTGGTGGGGTGTGAGTGGGACCTGCTTAGCATGGGACATTAGGCCTATTAATGTTCTCATATTTTCAAATAAAACACATCTACATTGCTCTACATGTTCATACATCAACATAGTGAAACTATCATAATCATGAAGGTTATGTTCCTGGAGCTCCTGCTCAAACAAAAGTTCCACGAAAATACTGTACTCAAAGTTTATTCTCTATAAGGATTACAATGCTGAGTTTACAGAATTTGGTTATTGTGTGGTTTACATGTAGTAAAATAATAATTACAGAGTGTACCACTAGAACACCTAGCATGGCTAGGCATTTCGGGCAGACTTAGATTAAATCTTAAGTTTAAAATATTACAAAATTATGAGGTAAGTTGGTATTATGGCTAAGTGACTAAATACTAGCTTGTGAGTTTAGCAATGTGAATGCTTTTGTTTTGGCACTATACATAGTTTAAGTATTGGAGTATCACAGGCCAACTTATGACTAGTTAAGATTCATTATTTTGAGATTGAGATTGATATTTCTGTTTATGGTATTCGTGTAATTAGTTGACAGGGTGTATCAGGGAGATAAGATGTTTTCTGATGGTAGTTTTGAAGGTGATGAATGTGTCTGCAGTTTTAGAATTTTCAGGTAGGGTGTTCCAGATTTTAGGGCCTTTGACATACATTGAATTTTTGTAAAGGTTTAGTCAGACACGGGGAATGTCATAGAGATGTTTGTGTCTGGTGTTGTGCCTGTGGGTTCTGTCACAGTTATCAAGAAAGCATTTTAGGTCAAGGTTAATATTGGAATTTAAGGTCCTGTAGATGTAGATTGCACAGTAGTAAGTGTGGATGTACTGAACAGGGAGTAAGTTTAGATCTATGAAGAGCAGGGGGGTGTGTTGCCAGGGATGGGATTTAGTGATTATTCTTACTGCGGCTTTTTGTTGGGTTATTATTGGCTTTAGGTGTGTTGCTGCAGTTGAACCCCAAGCACAGATAGCATAGGTGAGGTACTGATATATAAGTGAATGGTATAGTGTGAGAAGGGAAGTTTGTGGCACGTAGTATCATATCTTGGAGAGGATCCCAACTTGTTTGATTATGTGTTGGATATGGGTGCTGAAGTTCAGGTTGTTGTGGAGGTATTGGCCTAGGAATTTGCCCTCATTATGCCTGGCAATTAGAGTGTTGTCAATCTTAATGTTAATTTACGCATCTCCTGCTCTGCTACCAAACATAATGTAGTAGGTTTTGTCAGCGTTAAGCGTAAGTTTATTGGCTGTCAATCAAGTCGATATTTTGATCAGCTACTCATTAACAATGGTGTTGAGGGTGGCAAGATTAGGGTGAGAGATGACATAAGTCGTGTCGTCAGCAAAGAGAATGGGGTTCAGGTGTTGAGATACGTTTGGAAGATCATTGATGTATATGAGGAAGAGCAGGGGACCAAGGACACTTCCCTGAGGAACTCCAGTATCAAGTGGCTGTGTTGTTGATGCTGTGTCTTTAATGGTGACATACTGATACCTATTAGTAAGGTAAGATTTGAAATATGCAAGCGCATGGCCTCTTATACCATAATGGTCAAGTTTGTGGAGTAGGATGCCGTGGTCTACTGTGTCAAAAGCTTTTCTTAGGTCAATAAAAATTCCTAGTGGATATTCCTTATTTTCCAATGCTGTGTAAAGCAGATCTAGCATTTTTATGGTTGCATCATTAGTGCTTTTATTTTTCCTGAATCCAAATTGGCAGGGGTTGAGTATGTTTTGTGCCGTTATAAATGAATATAGTCTCCTGTGCACGAGTTTCTCAAAGATTTTGGATAGCAATGGTAAGTTTGATATTGGCCTATAGTTGTTTAAATCTGTAGGGTCACCACCTTTATGTACTGGTGTAACCCTTGCCATCTTGAGTAGTTTCGGGAAGGTGCTAGTTTCTAGTGACTTGTTAAAAAGTAATGAGATAGTATGCGAGAGGACATGGGCCGCTCTCTTTTACAATAATGTGGTGGGACATTAGACAGATTCCCTGAGTTATTTTTAAGTGACTTTATAATCTCGGTGACTTCCGTGGGCTCAGTTGGAGCAAGATAGAAGGAATTTGGGAAATTCTCATCTAGGTAGTCCCTGGCATGGGCATTGGTACGTGGGATTTTATTGGCGAGATTAGAACCTATGGTTGAGAAGAAGTCGTTTATCTTGTTAACTGTGTCAGTGGGATGTAGTGGTGTTTCATTAGGTTTAGTTAGGACAATATTTTTTTTTTTTTTTCAGTTTGTGGGTCTCTAGAATCTGAGAGAGTGTTTTCCAGGTCTTTTTTATATCTCCTCTTGTGTCAGTGAATCTACTGGAGTAGTATAGTTGTTTGGCTCTCTTTATTACTTTGGTGAGGACTGATGAATAGTGTTTAAGAATATCTTTGTGTATTAAGCCCTGTCTATATTGCTTTTCATATTGGTGTTTCTTATCAATGGATTTCAGAATGGTGCTGGTTAGCCATGGGCAACCAAGCCGTTTGTTTGTGATCTGTTTCGTTTTTATAGGACAATGTTTGTTGTATAGTCTAAGTAATTTGTTAAGAAAAATGTCTGTCCAGTCATCAATACCATTGGCCTTGGAGAATTCTGTAGGCCAGTCAACAGTCTCTAGGTCAACTGTGAACTTCCTTATTGAGGCCTTATCATGGAGTCTAAATGAAACTTTGTTGTATTCAAGTGGTGGTTTACTAATGTTTGTCAAGAGGAAGGTAGGGTAGTGGTCTGTAGTGCTATCTGTGATTATCCCTGATTTAAGGGGGGCTAGTATATTGGTCCATATGTGGTCTATTATGGTTGCACTTGTTTCAGTGAGCCTGGTTGGTTTAGTTATTGTTGGTATGAGAAGTGTGTTGTTCATATTGTTGATGAAATCAGTTACAGGCTGATCATCTAGTAGGCCAAGGTTGATGTTGAAGTCTCCAGCTAAGAGAAGGTGGTGCTTATTCATTTGTCTGTTTGTTATTAGTGCCTTTAATTTCTCATTGAAATTTGGGATGTTTGTGTGGGGTATCCGGTAATTGGAGTAGAAGAAAAGAGTTTGCTAATGCCAACATCCACAAAAGATTTTTTCAAATTTTACCCCAAGGGGTATGTTTATTGGGCAGCACCACTTATACTGTCAAGAGACTAAAACAAAATTTCCACATTTCTTAAGAATTTTTTTTTGAAAATGAGCCTGATAGACAAAAAAAAAAAATATATCATATAATATATCAAATGAGTTAATCAAAAAATAACTGAGAACAAGAGCATAGTAAAAATTTCACTCATTATTCCTAAACAATTAAACAAGAAAAAAAAGCTCATATTTCTTGAATTTTCACCCCTAAAAAATAAGTGCACGTTAATTATGTGCTGAATAGTCACGTACAGAAATATAATTAATTTACGTTAAATGCCTCATTTAGATTATACTGCGCAGTTTTGGTCACCGTATTACAGAATGGATATAAATGCACTGGAAAACGTACAAAGGAGGATGACAAAGTTGATCCCAAGTATCAGAAACCTTCCCTATGAGGATAGACTGAGGGCCCTGAATCTGCACTCTCTAGAAAGGTGTAGAATTAGGGGGAATATGATTGAGGTATATAAATGGAAAACAGGAATTAACCCCTTGACTGTCGCAACCCCAAATCCTGAGGTGTCTCCTGGTGTCACAAAATTTCCCCCCCAAAAAAAAAAATTTTTTTTCTTATGAACTGATAGAGAATCATTTCCTGACTGTAATGACACCACAAAGAATGAAATTTGATGGAAAAATGATGGAATTATGCTCTCGTGAAGTTAGCGATCTCGGCGATATTTACGAATCGGTGATTTTGCCCACTTTGAGCCCTATTTTCTGCTAATTCCATTGCTCCAGTTGACCAAACTCATAGCTATTTCTTTAGAACTCCATTTTTTCTATCGAGTGAGTACAAGAAACTGCCCATTTACCGATTTCAACTACCCAATAACATGGTCAGAAATTTGCAATTTGGCCAATTTCACGAAAATTAAAAAAATGACAATTTCAAAATAGGGTCCAGAATGAACAATGCAGACATTCCTGGCTCTAAAATAACATGTTCTGTGTTCATCAGTCATGTCTCCAGGCCCCTCTGATATTACTCTTGCTTTCTATTCTGAATTTTTACTCAAACAAAAAATAAAAGATTTACTGTTATGCAGACTAATGCAATATTGTAATAATTGTATAAATAATGTCAACCCATTCATGACTGCATATTAGAATTGCTACTTGGATATTTATTGGAAAATGACATCATCTGTTTACTTTTGAACATCGGCAAAAATCAAACATTTTCCCTACTTTGAGCTCCATTTAAAAATCCAATCAAAATCACCTCTATTTCTATATGTTTTCCATTCTATCAAATGAGACCGAGAATACAACCATAAATACTATACAAAAATAGACCACAAAATCGGCATTTTAATTAAAAAAAAAACAGTCGGAGTTTTTTTTCTCATTATGCACTGCGTGCTGCAGAATTTTTTTAATGTGGTGCACACTGACCACACAGACCCATTCTCTCACAAGTGGGCCTACCAGCTTTCTCCTGCTTGATTTGAAGCCGCTAGAATTTTTTTTTTTTTTTTCAACAAGTCGGCCGTCTCCCACCGAGGCAGGGTGACCCAAAAAAGAAAGAAAATCCCCAAAAAGAAAATACTTTCATCATCACTCAACACTTTCACCACACTCACACATTATCACTGTTTTTGCAGAGGTGCTCAGAATACAACAGTTTAGAAGCATACACATATAAAGATACACAACATATCCCTCCAAGTTTGGGAATTCTTCGCTTGCCTAATTCTTGGGCATGACCTACTTCTTATTCCTCAATAAAGATACCCAAGAGTTGCACATGTGTCTAATTTATCAACATATCCCTCCAAACTGCCAATATCCCAAACCCCTCCTTTAAAGTGCAGGCATTGTACTTCCCATTTCCAGGACTCAAGTCCGACTATATGAAAATAACCGGTTTCCCTGAATCCCTTCACTAAATATTACCCTGCTCACACTCCAACAGATCGTCAGGTCCCAAGTACCATTCGTCTCCATTCACTCCTATCTAACACGCTCACGCATGCTTGCTGGAAGTCCAAGCCTCTTGCCCACAAAACCTCCTTTACCCCCTCTCTCCAACCCTTTCGAGGACGGCCCCTACCGAGCCTTCCTTCCCCTATAGATTTATACGCTTTCCATGTCATTCTACTTTGATCCATTCTCTCTAAATGACCAAACCACCTCAACAACCCCTCTTCTGCCCTCTGACTAATACTTTTATTAACTCCACACCTTTTCCTAATTTCCACACTCCAAATTTTCTGCATAATATTTACACCACACATTGCCCTTAAACAGGACATCTCCACTGCCTCCAACCGTCTCCTCGCTGCTGCATTTACCACCCAAGCTTCACACCCATATAAGAGTGTTGGTACTACTATACTTTCATACATTCCCTTCTTTGCCTCCATAGATAACGTTTTTTGACTCCACATATACCTCAACGCACCATTCACCTTTTTTCCCTCATCAATTCTATGATTAACCTCATCCTTCATAAATCCATCCGCCGACACGTCAACTCCCAAGTATCTGAAAACATTCACTTCTTCCATACTCCTCCTCCCCAATTTGATATCCAATTTTTCTTTATCTAAATCATTTGATACCCTCATCACCTTACTCTTTTCTATGTTCACTTTCAACTTTCTACCTTTACACACATTCCCGCTAGAATTTATGAGTACTATATATATGTCAAAAACGGTGGCTCATAAGACGTATATATAGGACCAAAACAGTCAAAGAGTTAATAAAGGGGATGTATAGCATAGACAGGACTTGCAGCAATGGTTTTAAACTGGAAAAATTCAGATTCAAGAAGGATATAGGAAAACACTGGTTTGGTAATAGAGTTGTGGATGAGTGGAACAAACTCCCGAATACCGTCATAGAAGCTAAGACGTTGTGTAGTTTTAAAAACAGGTTGGATAAATACATGAGTGGGTGTGGGTGGGTGTGAGTTGGACCTGACTAGCTTGTGCTACTAGGTCAGATGCCATGCTCCTTCCTGAAGTGAATGTGACCTGACCTGACGAGGTCAAGGCACTGGCTTAAGCCGGTGGGAGAATTGGACCTGCCTCGCATGGGCCAGTAGGCCTGCTGCAATGTTCCTTCTTTATATTCTTATGTTCTCCACCCCAACACACATCATCCCTTCTCCACCCCAACACACATCACCCCTTCCGCCACACCAAGAGTCATTGATATTCTGATGTCTACACATTTCTGGCAAGACTGTATTGTATGAATGATGGTGCATGCATTTCATTTTTCTCAGGATCTCTCACCTCAGTGGAAAATGGCTGGTATACTAAAAAAAATAACTAAGGTTTACCAATGACACTGCTGTACATGACAATATCATCTCGAACCATAGTTTTTTTTTTTTTTAAGCTATCATCATTCTTTAAGTATAAGCATATACTGTACTTTACTATAGTTTAAAAGAGAAACTTTTATTCTTCTTTTTGGGTCACCCTGCCTCGGTGGGATACGGCCGGTTTGTTGAAAGAAAAGAAAGAAAGATATACTGTACTAAGACAGCTACAGGACTTGTAAATTGAGCACAAGATGCAATACCTGGAGAAGTTAATAGGAACTTAGCAATCTGCATCTGCGAAGAACTCTCCCACACACGAGCAGTAAGATCATCTCCCGTGGATGCTACAAATGTACCACTGTCTCCATTGTAAGTCACACTGTTTACAAAGTCACTATGACTAAGTATATCCTGCAACAAAAAATGATTATAACCACAATGTAAACATAAATGTGACAATCTAATTAAAATGAACCACATTAACCCTTAAACGGTCCAAATAGATTGACATTCAAATCCGTAGCGCTCCAAAAGTAGATCTATGTTTTTTTACATATTTTCAAATATAACAAAAAAAAAAGTAGATAAAGTTTTTTTTACACATTTTCAAATGTAAAAAAAAAAAAGATGATGTACATTTTTTTACATACTTTCAAATGTTGAAAAAACGTATATACAGCGGACCCCCGGTTAACGATATTTTTTCACTCCAGAAGTATGTTCAGGTGCCAGTACTGACCGAATTTGTTCCCATAAGGAATATTGTGAAGTAGATTAGTCCATTTCAGACCCACAAACATACATGTACAAACGCACTTACATAAATACACTTACATAATTGGTCGCATTCGGAGGTGATCGTTATGCGGGGGTCCACTGTATATGTTCGGACCATTTAAGGGTTAAAGATTTAAAATAATTAGTACAGGCTTATCAATACAAAAGTTACATCAAAATAATCTAATTAAAATAAACTGCATTAAAGATTTAAAATACTTAGCACAGGCTTATCAATGCAAAAGTTACATCAAAATAATTGCCTCTGCTGCTTCATGTATTTGTATATTTGGTCACTGAGTTCTCCTTGTCCTGCAGGTGAGGCCTCGTGCTGACCTCCCAACACATGTTATTGTCTTTCAAAGGTAGAAGATTATGTAAAGAACAATTACTAATAAATTCCACTTGATCCAACTGAGAAATTAGTGTGAAGAAAATACAGTGGACCCTCGACCAGCGATATTAATCCGTTCCTGAGAGCTCATCGTTAATCGAAATTATCGTTAGTCGAGTTAATTTTCCCCATAAGAAATAATGGAAATCAAATTAATCCGTGCAAGACACCCAACAGTATTGAAAAAAAAAATTTTTACCATATGAAATATTAATTTTAATACACACAAACTGAAGAAGACATGCACAGTTACATGACACTTACCTTTATTGAAGATCTGGTGATGATTGATGGGATGGGAGGAGGGGAGAGTGTTGATGGTGTTAGTGTTTAGAAGGCGAATCCCCTTCCATTAGGACTTGAGGTGGCAAGTCCTTTTTCAGGGTTACTTCCCTTTTTCTTTTAATGCCACTAGGACCAGCTTGAGAATCACTGGACCTCTGTCGCACAACATATCTGTCCATAGAGGCCTGTACCTCCCGTTCCTTTATGACATTCCTAAAGTGTTTCACAATATTGTCAATGTCACAATTAAACACTTGTTCAGGTTTCAATTCTTCACTGTCTATGTACTCCTTGAATTCCTGCACATATTTTTCAGCTGCTTTTTGGTCCAAACTGGCAGCCTCACCATGCCTTATCACACTATGTATGCCACTACGATTCTTAAATCTCTCAAACCAACCTTTGCTGGCCTTAAATTCACTCACATCATCACTAGTTGCTGGCATTTTTCTAATTAAATCCTCATGCAACTTCCTAGCCTTTTCACATATGATCGCTTGAGAGATGCTATCTCCTGCTATCTGTTTTTCGTTTATCCACACCAATAACAGTCTCTCAACATCTT
This sequence comes from Cherax quadricarinatus, assembly GCF_038502225.1. Taxonomy (NCBI): domain Eukaryota; kingdom Metazoa; phylum Arthropoda; class Malacostraca; order Decapoda; family Parastacidae; genus Cherax; species Cherax quadricarinatus. Next base: position 3,072,870 of record NC_091328.1, on the reverse strand, counting down.
CTATCACTTGCGATCTCAGTTTCGAAAACATAGTTGCACCTTTGGCAAGAACAGCTTCCTTGATTGCCGTTTTCTTGGCCACAATAGTAGCGATGGTTGATTGGGGTTTTGTGTACAACCTGGCCAGCTCGGAGACACGCACTCCACTTTCATACTTAGCAATGATCTCTTTCTTCATATCCATAGTAATTCTCACCCTTTTTGCTATAGGGTTGGCACTAGAAGCTTTCTTGGGGCCCATGGTGACTTATTTTGCAGGTGCAATCACTAAAAAGGCTGTGATAATATGAAATGTTCCGACTGTATGCTTGGAAGCGACCGCAGTAGCTGGCTGGCTTGTAAACACTGGCCAGAAGCGGACGCGTCTCAGACGGAACGAATAGTGTTGGTCGAGTTTTCTAGCGCTAGTCGAGGCAAAATTTTTGCGTTAAAATGTATCGCTAGTCGGATTTATTGTTAATCGATGCCATCGTTGGTCGAGAGTCCACTGTAATGAAAATTATAAAAAATTGAAAAAATGGTAAAAAATGGAAAAAAAAAAAAGAGTATAACATAAAAATAAGACAATGGATGTAAAACAATACTTACAAAACAAATAATTTGAATGCAGAGAAGATAATGCAGAGCATGATAAAGTGGTGCTTCAGTGAATATAGCAAAGAGATAAACAAACTAAGCTAAACTAAAAAAAAAAAAAAAGTGCCAGTACCCCTCTTTCATTTCCTCATCTGCTTTAGAAATACCATGAGTGCAACTGATGCTAATCATACTACTCTGGTCATCACTTTCCAGTGCAATATATTAAATAAGGTATAATTCTGGAAGCAAGAAAACAAAGCCTCGTGTCCTGCTATGATGATCTAATTTTAGCTTTATAGGTGTTTAATAAGGATAAAAATTAGTACCCCTGGCGTGATTTTAAGCAATTTTGAAAATCTGTCCGAAAATGGCTAAAAATGCTAAACTATACATAGTCCAGTGATTGTTTTAGGCTAAAATTATATGATTTTAGCTTTTTAGGTATTTAACCCCTAAACTGTCCAAACATAGATCTAAGTTCACGTGTGTAGCACTCCAAACGTAGATCTACGTTTTATTTTACATGCTTTCAAATGTAAAAAACGTAGATTTACATTTGGAACGCAACGCACGTGAACGTAGATCTACATTTGAACAGTTTAAGGGTTAATAAGCATAAAATTACTACCCCTGGTGTGATTTTAAGCAATTTTGAAAATCTGTCCGCAAATGGCTAAAAACATTAAACTCTATATAGTCCAGTGAATGTTTTAGGCAAAAATCTTTCTCTTAAAATGTATGTTTATAAAAACCGTGCCTGTTGGATCAATTTCCCCACAAACGTGAAAAAATTATAGAGGGTTATAAACATTTTGATAACATAAGTGAGATGTACAAGGGGCTTCAGATATTGAAAAAATCAGTGGGAAAAAACAGCCTTTTATCATGCTAAAACCACATCTTTTTATATTTAAAAGTGCATTACCTTAAGTAGCATAAAAATAGTTCAACTGGAGTGATTTTAAGCATTTTTCCAATCCAGCCGATATTATCAAAATGCTGAGCTATTGTCCAGTGACTGGGGGAGGGGAAAAAAATCTAAAAATAAATATATTCATTATTGAACTCCTTGCTAAATCAGTTATTTCACCAATACAAAAAAAAAAACACGTTTTTGAAGTTTAAATAGTTTTAACCTTTTGAGGGTCCAGACCCTCCATCCGAAACTTGTCCACTGGTTCCAAGAACTTAAAAAAAAACAAATTATTTTTCTTATGAGATGGAAGAGAATCCTTTTCTGAAGGTAATAAAACAAAAAGGAGCAAAATTTGATGGGAAACTGACAAAATTACGCTTTTTTGCCATGCCAGCAATGTTTATGCATCGAGTCCTATTTTAGGCCAATTACATCATTCCAGTCAACCAGATTATTAGCTATTTCACTAGTAAGCCTTCCATTTTATTGACTGAGCACAAGAAACCACCCAATCAACCATTTCAACTACTCATTAAGTGATCAGAAACTGGTAATTTGGCCAGTTGCACACAAATTTCAAAATACTGTATTCCTATCTCAAAATAGGGTCCAGAATAAATAATGCAGGCATTCCTGGCACTAAAATAACATTTCCTCTGTTCAGGCTTTACACATGAATTCCAATTTGATTTTTTATTCAAAAAGAATTTTTTTTTTCATACAATAAAGAAGATGATTTACTGTTATGCAATAATGCAAGAATGGTATAAATAATATCACTGCCTTCGTGAATGCATATCAGATCCCCCAGTTGACATGTATTGGATGCATGATGTGATTTGTTTACTCTTAAACATCGACAAAAATTTAACATTTTTCCAACTTTGAGCTCAATTTCAAGCTATTTCAGGCCTCAGACCAATCAAAATTGTCTCTATTTCTGTAATATATCTTGCATTCTATCAAATGAGACCAAGAAGCTGAATACAACCATAAAAACCATATGAAAATATACCACAAAGTGGCTGTTATAAACCAAAAATATGGTTGAAGTTTTTTTTATGCACTGTGTGCTGTGGGTTTTTTTTTAATACGGCGCAAACTTACCACATAGACCTCTTCTCTCAAGTCTAGGCCCAAATTTACGGCTCACAGCTTATCTGAGTGAGCTGAGCTCAACACACAGAACAACGGCACGGACCCTGGCTTCAAACCCGTACAACAACGGCACAGACCCTCAAAGGGTTAATGTACAGTAGCATTCCAGCCTAGAGAGAAAAAATGATTTGAAAAGGATCATTATTTGCTTGGCATCCCTTGTTTTGAAGGTTCTCATTATCCATCCTATTATTTTCCTCACATCTGTGATAGTGACACTGTTGTGATCCTTGAAGGTGAGATTCTCTGACATTACCACTCCCAGGTTCTTCACACTACCTTTCTGTTCTATTGTGTGATTAGAATTTGTAGTATACTAAATTCTAAGGATGGAGAGAAGGAGGGGGTAGGGGTTATTCCAAGAAAGACTGGAATAAGAGGGTAAAGGAGATTTTGAGTGCATTAAAACGCATAAAAAATTATATAGTGCCAAAAAAAGTTATGCGAATTTGTGGAGATTTCCGCGAACAATTATTACTTAGGTTCTAAGGAAAAACCCATGAATCACCAAAGCCGCAAATTCACGGGGGTCCACTGTATAATGTACGTACACATACATGACTTACCTAAAAATATAGTAATACTCAATGCACTCATCTAGCTAAGATAATTTCTTTTTATGCAATGAGTAAGTATGCTTACCTGTACCGTATTAGTTTCTCCTAAATCAGATGAAATTTGCATGACTGTGTTGTCTGCTGAGGCCACAGCTATCTGAAGGCAGCAGGGTGCTGCCCTCAGTGTGGAACTTGGGCTCCAAGACATGGATATTGGCTGGCTTGATACATGCCATTCCCATACTTGCTCATATTCTTCACTACTGCCATCTCCTTCTTCCTGTGACAAAATCAAAATTACAAGGTGTTGCAACTACATAGAAAAATATAAATTTTTCATAACTATAAGTTGGAGGCAGTGGAGATGTCATGTCTGAGGGCAATATGTAGTGTGAATATAATGCAGAGAATTCGTAGTTTGGAAATTAGGAGGTGCGGGATTACAAAAACTATTATCCAGAGGGTTGCGGAGGGGTTGTTGAGGTGGTTCACACATAAGAACATAAGAAAGAAAGAACACTGCAACAGGCCTACTGACCCATGCAGAGCAGGTCCATCCCCCCCCCCCTTGGATTAGCCCAATGACCCACCCAGTCTGGTCACCTCCACTCAAGGAAGGAGCACGGCACCCGACCCAGCAGCACAAGCTATTCAGGTCCAACTCACACCCACTCATGTATTTATCTAACCTATTTTTAAAACTACACAATGTCTTAGCCTCAATAACTGTATTCAGGAGTTTGTTCCACTCATCCACAACTCTATTACCAAACCAGTGCTTTCCTATATCCTTCCTGAATCTGAATTTTTCCAACTTGAAACCATTGCTGCGAGTCCTGTCTTGGCTGGAAATTTTCAGCACGCTATTTACATCCCTTTTATTTATTCCTGTTTTCCATTTATACACCTCGATCATATCCCCCCTAATTCTACGCCTTTCGAGAGAGTGCAGATTCAGGGCCCTCAGTCTATCCTCATAGGGAAGATTTCTGATACATGGGATCATCTTTGTCATCCTCCTCTGTACACTTTCCAGAGCATTTACATCCATTCTGTAATACGGTGACCAGAACTGAGCAGCATAGTCTAAATGAGGCTTAACCAAGGATATATAGAATTGAAGAACAACCTGAGGACTTCTATTATTTATACTTAGATAAGAAGCCAAAAATTCAATTAACTTTATTGCGAACACTAATACACTGTTGTCTTGGTTTTAGATTACTGCTAACCAGAACTCCTAAATCCTTTTCGTAATCAGTAGTATTAAGATCTACATTATTTAGCTTATATGTCGCATGGTTATTTTCCTGTCCAACATTTAGAACTTTGCATTTGTCTATATTAAACTGCATCTGCCACTTCTCCAACCATTGCATCAGTCTATTCAAATCATCCTGGAGTGCTCTAGTGTCCTCATTAGAATGAATTGGACGGCCTATTTTGGTTTCATCAGCAAATTTGCTTATGTCGTTATTTATTCCCTCATCTATGTCGTTTATGTAAATTGTGAACAACAACAGGCCCAACATGTAGAGAAAGTGGAACGGAACAGAATGACTTCGAGTGTATAAATTTGTAGTGGAGGGAAGGCGGGGTAGGGGTCGGCCTAGGAAAAGTTGGAGGGAGGGGGTAAAGGAGGTTTTGTGTGCGAGGGGCTTGGGCTTCCAGTAAGTATGTGTGAGCGTATTTCATAGAAGTGAATGGAGACAAATGGCTTTTAATACTTGACGTGCTGTTAGAAACCAGCAGGCCGGCCTTGAGTCCTGGAGATGGGCAGTAGTGTCTGCACTGTGAAGGAGGGGGTGTTAATGTTGCAGTTTTATAACTGTAGTGTAAAGCACTCCTCTGGCAAGACAGTGATGGAGTGAATGATGACAAAAGTTTTTCTTTTTTGGACCACCCTGCCTTGGTGGGAATCAGCCAATGTGTTAAAAAAAAAAATAATAAAATAAAGTTGTTTCCAAGTTTAAATCACAGTACAGTAGAGTACTATATGTTTTACAATATTCCCTAAACACATCTTGCAACAATAATAATAGAGCATCTCCTCACTTGGCGACGTACTCGTTTACCGGTGACTCAGACTTACAACGGGCTCTCTGACCAGTATGCACACCTGAATAATGTATATTAGACCTGATTTCCTCTATTCTATTCATTACAATATACAGTACACTACTGTATAAACATTTAAAAATATACTAAAAATGTTATAAATGGTACAAATATGACATTAAAACAATATCAAAGATGGTTGACACAAACCACTACCATTATAGTATGCTCCTTGTTTAGCAACAAATTCATTTCCCGATATGGCCGTAGGAACAGAACTCCATCGTTAAGTGAGGAGAGGCTGTATAGTACGAATAACCCTCAGAATTCTTGATTATTTTCAAAATGACTTACCTGGAATATGAGCAGAAGAGGTTACTGGCAGTCAGGGTAAAGCCCTATGACTAGTCTGTTATTGCCCTTAATTACATAAAAAAAAAAAAAAAATGAAGGTGCAACTTTGAGGATTACAATAAAAGCCAACTTATAATTTCACAAATGACATTTCTATAGCTCAAGGAAATGCTATAGACAAAAATCTAGCTAACACAACTAAATAAAATTTCGAAATTACAGTAAACTGATACATTTATATATAACGCACCTTGATATTACAAAAATCTGAAATAACAGACAAAATCCACTGGGTACATTGTACTTTTATTCATTTATTTTTAATGTTTATTGCAGTCTACTTGTAAATTATGTCGACAGTACAATATTAAGTACAGAGTACTCTAATGCTTTTTTCTGTGATTGTTCAACATTAATCTGACAATCCCCTACTAGTCCACTATACCGAGGGTTACTGTATACACAGTAATTTTTTTTAATGTGGGAATATCTCTCTAAAAGAAATAGATCTATAAAAATTCTACAGGAAATGAACAATAACATTACCTTAAATTTGAAGGAGTATACAGCTACAGAGTTTGGGAGACCAACAGCAAGTAATCCCCGTGACCATTCAAAGGGGGAAAACTCAACACACAGAACTTGTGATCGGGTGCTGATGCTTATGGCTGGGGATATACTGACTTCCATTGCAGATGATCCTGAAAAACATAGTTGAGTCAGTTTATGAAAGCCTGGAGTTTACCTGGAGAGGGTTTCAGGGGATAACACCCCTGCGGTTCAGTCTGAGACCAGGCTTCATGGTGGATCAGGGTCTGATCAACCAGGCTGTTACTGCTGGCCGCATGCAAACTAACGTATGAACCACAGCCCGGTTGGTCAGGTACTGACTTTAGGTGCCAGTCCAGTGCCTTCTTGAAGACAGCCAGGGGTCTATTGGTAATCCCCCTTATATATGCTGGGAGGCTAAAATATATTTAGAGTTTAATGACCTGTTGAAGTCGACTCTCTGTATGCAAATACCTGTACCAGTACAGTATAGAGCTTAGTACTGACTGGTAACAAATTATATTAATAGACTTGCTGAAGAATTTGGGGGGTGACATGGGCATTCTGTGACTTAAATCAGAATTATATCATTTTGCTCTTGTTCTAAGAATATTTTTATATGGTAAATATGCATGGGTTATTGAAAAAACATGGTTATTGAACAAATAAGGTTATGCAATAATTATAGGATATTATATACAGTATTATATACAGGAGGGGTTTTGGGATATTAGCAGTTTGGAGGGATATGTTGTGTATCTTTATACGTATATGCTTCTAAACTGTTGTGTTCTGAGCACCTCTGCAAAAACAGTGATTATGTGTGAGTGAGGTGAAAGTGTTGAATGATGATGAAATTATTTTCGTTTTTGGGGATTTTCTTTCTTTTTTGGGTCACCCTGCCTCGGTGGGAGACGGCCAATTTGTTGGGAAAAAAAAAAAATCTCTTTTTTAAATAACTCATACATGATCTACTTAGTAATGCAAGAAACTGCCAAGAAGCTGTCAAAAATTTTTATGCATAGCATAAAGGGGTCGTTAAGCAGCATGTCACCTGCTCACCACCTGTGAAAATAAAAATGTAGATAAAGAATAGTTCCAAAAAGTACAAGGTGACTGATTATGCGGAGCTTTGTGGGCACACATTAAACCCTAAAACTTTTGGCTTGAGGTGTCTCGTAGCTTGATTGGTAGTGCACTCAGTTCACACAGTGAACTCTGTGGTTTGATCCCAAGTACAGTTGGAAAACATTAGGATGTGTTTCCATAAAACACCCGCTGTTCCTGTTCATCCATCAGTAAATAGGTACCTGGGTGTTAGTGGACTGGCGTGGGTCACATCTTGGGACAAGAACCTAATTTGCCCGAAATGCTCAGCTCTCGCTTCACACGGCAAGGGTCTGCATTCGATTCCCAGTGCAGGTAGAAACATTGGGCGTGTTTCTTTACACCGGTTGTCTATGTTCACCCATCAGTTAAGTAGGTACCTGGGTGTTAGTCGACTGGTGTGGGTCGCATCCTGGGACAAAACTGACCTAATTTGCAAGAAATGCTCAACATAACAAGCGGCTTTCTATATAGTAGTATGTCACTGATGTCAGCTATGGTCTGTATACCTTGTACATGTACTTGTAGTAAATAAAGATATTATTATATTATATCAAGGATAACCCCAAAAAAGTCAGTGACGTGAATATTATTATTATTATAATCAAGGGGGAAGCGCTAAACCCGTAGGATTATACAACACCTGTGGGGGGATGTGGAACATATTCAGGCTTAATTCAGGAAACCGGAGCACAGATCCAATTCCCTAGATCAAGAGCCCCTGCAACTTACTGAGAGGTTTCTTCTCCCGGTGACTACACGAAATTGTGATGTAGACTGCGTAGTTGTTGGTTATTTTAAGTTTTAAATAATGGTTGTTGCTGGAGTGACAGATTTGTTTGTGTTTCTGGAGCTTCAAACTGTTGTTGTGTTGCAGTTGTTAAGGGGTAACAAAACTCAGCCTTATTGAACCCTGCTTCCTGGGAGTCCAGAAAAAAATCTTTAATAATAATATTAATAACAATATCTTTATTTCTTCAAGTACATGTACAAGGTATACAGACCATAGCTGACATCACTGACATACTATTATATAGAAAGCCGCTTGTTATGCTGAGCATTTCCCGCAAATTAGGTCAGTTTTGTCCCAGGATGTGACCCACACCAGTCCACTAACACCCAGGTACCTATTTTATTGATGGGTGAACAGCGACAGCAGGTGTCTTATGGAAACTCGTCCTAGTGTTTTCCAGCCGTACCGGGGATCGAACCCCGGACCTCAGTGTGTAAGATGAGTGTGCTAGCAGAGAGAAACGGCAACAATAGGTTCCCAATCTAATCAGGTGGACTCTCTTGCCTAAATCCTCGGCAGTGCTAGACACTCCTACACACACATACACACAGGGATGTTAGAAAGTATTTCTTCGGTAATAGAATTGTTAGGAAGTGGAGCAATTTGGAGAATGATACAGTGGAGGCAGGATCCATACATAGCTTTAAGAATAGGTACGATAAAGCTTTTGGAGCAGGGAGAAATGACCAGCGAGGAGGAGGGGCCAAGAGCTATGAATCGACCCCTATAACCATAAATAGGTGAGTATAAATAGGTAGGTACAGAAACTGTGCATCTACCCCAGCAACCACATATAGGTGAGTACACTAGTCCCGAAGCTAAAGGTTATGAGCTTGAGAAGAAATAGACGATAAACCTGACCAGCGAGAAGGCTGTGACCCGTCCTCTGAACCCTCATATAGGTGAATACACAGTACCACACAAGAGACGTACAAATGCTAGGTAAGTAGGCAGTGATAAGAGGAAAAGCACTGCAATGTTTAAAAGGTATTCTTGAGAGAAAGGAAACAATGAATGATGGTCCGTAAAGAGGTATCGGAATTGGTGCATGTGACGAGTGGTGTTCCACAAGGACCGCTCCTAGGCCCGGTGCTGTTTCTTGTGTATGTGAATGACATAACAAAAGGAATAAATTCAGAGGCAACCCTCTTTGCAGACGACGTGCAACTGAGGAGGATAATACAAACAGACGAGGACCAGAAAAGGGTACAGGCTTGTTCTGACAAATGGCTCTTGGAGTTCAACCTCACCAAGTGCAAAGTTATGATGAATGCGGGATAACAAAGACCACAGACGGAGTGCAGACTCGGGGGCAAATGAAGCCAAGAGAGAGTGAACTCATTAGCAGACAGCTAATAGGCGGTGCCAGGAGCTATGACTCGACTCCTGTAATCACATATATTGCAAATATGTATTAATGAGTAAAACCAGTACCTAAGTCAACAACAATAGGCTCACCGGCAGCCTAGAAAAAGCTGATATATGGCGCCCCCGACCAGCGTATTATGAGAGCCAACGTCCCAAGGAACGACAGTGAAAAAGATTCAACACCGATACTGATGGTAGTGAGTAGAAAGCCAGACAACTTCACTCCATCACCAAAGCAGAAGTCTGAGAAGCACATAGTTAGACAAAGTAGCAATAAGCTACTATATATATATATATAAGATAAGATAAGATAAGATTTCGTTCGGATTTTTAAGCCCGGAGGGTTAACCACCCAGGATAGCCCAAGAAAGTCAGTGCGTCATCGAGGACTGTCTAACTTATTTCCATTGGGGTCCTTAATCTTGTCCCCCAGGATGCGACCCACACCAGTCGACTAACACCCAGGTACCTATTTGCTGCTAGGTGAACAGGACAACAGGTGTAAGGAAACGTGTCGAAATGTTTCCACCCGCCGGGAATCGAACCCGGGCCCTCCGTGTGTGAAGCGGGAGCTTTAGCCACCAGGCTAGAGAGAGAGAGAGAGAGAGAGAGAGAGAGAGAGAGAGAGAGAGAGATTGTCAATAAAGCTAGGGATCCTTAATCTTGTCAAAACCTGTGTAAAAAAAAAACGAGAGAGAGAGAGTTACTTTAACCAGTGTTTTAAGCACACCAAGTACACTTCTGCGCTGACCTTTGACCTGAGAGACCTGTGCTTGCTGTGACCATGTAAGGCATAATTCCCACACAATTTAGACCCATTTATTCCACGTTTAGGACCTGAAAAATTAACTCACACCCTAAAATACTTTCACATACAAAAAAAATACGGGATGTATGAGATCCGGTCAGCAACCATATCGACATAAGGACGTTTCTTTTCTCTCTCTCGGATTTTTGACTTGCGACGAGCATTTTTTTGCACTTAGAAGCACATTTTTGCTAATTAGTCATTGATAAATCTCAGATTACGTTAATATTTGAGCCCAGGAGAGGAGGAAGGTGGGGCTCGTTACGACTTAGGTTACAGCGGCCTTTATGTACCAACATGAACAACATCTGAGAAGTGTTTGTGATGCTGTTGTCTTGATCTCCAGGTAATATTACTTAATAAACTGTATTGTATTGACCACTTCTCCTTCTTGATCATTACTTAACTGATCTCTTACCGGAGTATTGACTCTATTACGTCACTAAGAGGTTAAATATAAGTTAAATGAGAGGTTTAGCCAGGTGTTTTATTGGGTTTTTAACCCGGAGGGTTAGTAACCTAGGATGCTCATAATAAAGCCACTCTGGCTTATTTCCATTGGGGTCCTTTAATCCTTTACTCTTTCCCCCAGGATGCCACCCATACCAGTCACCTAACACCCAGGTACATACTGCTAGTTGAACATGATCAAGTCCAGAACCCCAATGGAAATTAGTCACTTTTTTTTTCTGGGGGGAGGGGTATGCATGGTAATTCCTACGTATGTTAGTAAAAACCATTGTAATCATCCAAAATTGTGTAAGATTGTCCCTAAATGAACTTACTAACATGCCCAGCATCTCCACCCTACCGGCGATCGAACCCAGGTCCCTCTTGTGTGAGCTGAAGCTGCTACCAGTTGAGCCAGATCATTTCAGAACCATAGAAATAAATTAAAATAAATAGAGCTAAAGAATAATATATGCATTTTTATTGTTTTTAATCGTATTTATAATGGTAAGGTGAATAAAACTTATATATGTAACTGGTTTTTGTATAGCTACAGTATATAATATATTCCCTTTTACTTTGTGTTATTAATAGTTATCAAAGTTGAAGAGAAAAATTTTTATATTACTTTAACATATATTCATTTAACCCAGATATTCATGTGAATATAATTATGTAACTGATATAATAATAAAACTGATATAATCATGTAATTGATGTAATCATGTGATACAGTCGTAAAAGTGATATATTCTCTTAACTGATATACGTTCTTATAATTACTATATTCATATTATTGATATATTCATGTACCATCACTGATATATTTATATAACTGATATATTCATATGTTATAATGTAGGTGATATAATTATGTAACTGATATACTCGCATAATTAGTACTGTATTTTCATCTGATATACAGTATTCATTTTGGGATTACTTTTTGTTGGTTTTAATAAAAGTAGAGGAAACATAATTATGTAACTTTATGTAAATGATTTCACTTTGACTGATATATTAATTTTTTTATTGTTATGATTGTTAATATTTATAACTGGTATATTCTTGTAACACAGAACTCTGCACATGAGTCATTGTGTTTGACTTTATGCATTAAGCTTTTTTCTTGATTAATTTACACTTATGTTACTATGTAAGACAGTTGTAAATATCTACTTATGTAATGACCCTGAATAAAAACTTATTCTTTTTCTTAACAGGGATAACAGGTGTGAAGGAACATACCCAATGTTTGCACTTAACCTGGGTATTTCAGATGCGAGCCAAAGGCACTACCTCATGAGCTACGAGTGACACAAGACTAGTTTCTTCAGATTGTTAACTATGGAGGGTTAATAACCCAAAAAAATCAAGCAGTACTGCTTATTTCCACTGAGGTCTATATGTCTTCTCTCCTAAATTTCAACTCACAAATGGTGATAACTTCTAAGTATATCAGTTTACTGCCAGCCCCTAATGGGGAGTTCCTTGATTCTGGCGATGAACTCTTGATCCGAAGAATTGGACTTAACCTCCATTTCCTTGGGTTAAAAATAGGTGCCACCCATCCCCAGGCTCTGTATAATCCTTATGGATTTAGCACTTTCCTCCCTCCCCCAAAATGTAATAATAATAATATTTACTGCAAGATAAAGAGAGGCAGTAGGTTTAAGGAGATGCCCATACATCATGCCATACCTCTGTGTATTACATCACCCTAGCTATACTCTTCTCTTTCATCTGTTTGTGGTTGCATGGGTTGAATCTCAGCTTCTGGCACTTCCTCCAGACTTGTCACTTGTTGGGTTTACTACCTAACTTCTTGGGCCCTATCATATCTAGTGTATTGATAAAATAATGTTTGGAGCCTGTCTCCTCCACTTCCTGATACCTATAAGACTGAAGAAATAGTTCTGGGTTTACTGCTTTCTCATGAATGTATAATAATAATAATAGCTGAAATGTATGGACAAGTCTCCCACCTAGCAGTAAATACATACCTCTGTATAAGTCATCTGTTATGGTTGGCAGCCAAGGAAAGAAAACTAAAAGACCCCAATGGAAAGAAGCCACACTGCTTGATTTTCTTGCATTAATAATTCAGACTGTTTTCTTTTTCTTCATGACGATTTAACCTGGGACATCCCTAGTATTGCTCTAAAGGATTTATTTGTAGCTCCTGTTTGAAAATGATAGTGATATCATGTTACATTGCAGAACAATTATTGGGACAGCCAACTTTATGAGAACTTAATATTATAATTAATAGACCTACATACTAATTACTGCATTATAATTGGAATAGCTTTGTAACTGTAAATATGTAAATATAATTGATGTAAACCATAATCTAAGATGTGTAATAAACTAAAATAGAAAAAATAGTGAAAAAATTGTGTATTGTATTGACAAAAATATCAGTTGTAGAGCAAAATATAGAATTAAATTGTTTCAGTTTATCCTCTAAAGGCAGTGCCAATTCTTGGTGGCTGGTTTATGGCCTTTATTGATGCCATAGGCTGTTTTGGGGCCTATGGTCCCAAATTTCCATGCATAGCAAAGACATGGAGCAGGCTGCATTATTATTATGCAGTAGACTCCCACATATCACGTAAATGATGTCCCTGAAAATCAGCGCTATGAGTAATTGTGATATGTGGAGTGAAGAACATAGGGGAAAAAATAGGGTTATATTATTGATGCCTCAAAAAATATAATCACTGACACTGGTTTAATTCACCAACTGAAACCATCATATTTGAAGGTTACCTGAAGATGATTTTGAAGTTCACTGCCTCCAAGGCCCAGTCCCAGATCAGGTCTATTTGATGGCCTGATCATCCAAGCTATGGGATCATTGCCTCCAAAGTTCTTTCTTCTGTAGTATATACCTTCACTTCCTCTCTCCGTCCATTTCCCGCTGGACTCCCTGACCTAATCATAATCCCTCTCCCTCTTGCTGTCCAATACCCGTGCATCCTTCCCTGCCTGCTGCGCTGTATGACCCTTGTAGGTTCAGCGCTTCTTTTCCATCTTATTTTTTACCTTGTAATGTACAGTTGTCACATGACCCACACAGGTTTAGTGCTTTTCGTGACTAATAATTTCTGCAGAATGTGTTCATAGTGTGACATTTTCTTTTTTTATTATTTACAAGCCAACATGGATCCTTCACATTACCAGTAACTGTGACACTTCACTGGTGAGTACACTACTCTCTTGTATTATAAAATAACTTTATTTTCTAAGAAGAGTTATTAATTACAGTAGTACATTAAGAGTGTACTGTATCATGTATTTCTTACAACAAAAACTCATATTTACACCTAGCATTTCAGGCAGTTTTAAGACTAATGATGATACAAAAATATTTGGTCATTGTAATGTACATACTGACTCTGTAAATGATGTTGGGCCATTGACCACTGGCCTTGATGCCAGCGAGGGGCTCTTGATCTAATGAACTGGACTTAGTCTCCTTTCCTTGTATCTAACCTGAACGCCTCCCAGGGTCTGTAGGTTTAGTGCTTCTTCATGATTAAAATACAATGGGCCTCTGCCAAATAGCAAAGGAATTTATTTCTAGTAACATAGATAAAAAGAGGGGTTGTTGAGATGGTTTGGTCATTTAGAGGGAATGGATCAAAGAATGACATGGAGAGTGTATAAATCTGTAGGGAAGGAAGGCGGGGTAGGGGTCATCCTCGAAAAGGTTGGAGGGATGGGGTAAATGAGGTTTTGTGGGCGAGGGGCTTGGACTTCCAGCAAGCGTGCGTGAGCATGTTAGATACGAGTGAATGGAGACGAATGTTATTTGGAACCTGACAAGCTGTTGGAGTGTGAGCAGGGTAATATTTAGTGAAGAGATTCAGGAAAACCAGCTATTTTTATATAGCCGGACTTGAGTCCTGGAAATGGGAAGTACAATGCCTGCACTTTAAAGGAGGGGTTTGGGATATTGGCAGTTTGGAGGGATATGTTGTGTATCTTTATACATATATGCTTCTAAACTTGTATTCTGAGCACCTCTGCAAAAACAGTGATTATGTGTGAGTGAGGTGAAAGTGTTGAATGATGATGAAAGTATTTTCTTTTTGGGGATTTTCTTTCTTTTTGGGTCACCCTGCCTTGGTGGGAGACTGCTGACTTGTTAAAAAAAAAAAATCACTTTTAAGTATTTGGTCATGTTTCCATTGATTTGATTACTAGTTTTAGGTAGTAGGAATAGAAGGTTTTCTAAAGTCAAGTCCATTTCTTTAATCCAGATATTATCTCCTGGACCATGCATAACACTGATTATTTACTTCTGGAAAGGTTTTTGTTTTATTTCAACAATATTTGATATGATTCTGGTCAGGGTTCTTCTCAAATCATTTGATAACTGATATTGTTACTTTACAACCATTTCTTGACTTGTTTTGACATGTGGCATGTGAATTGTCCTGCATAAAGTGTGTGTGGTGCTATGAATCTTGTGGAATGTGAGGAAAAGTTTCTTAAGCACAACTGCTGTGTTTTTTGGCAAGAAGTACACTTCTCCCCGACTATTTCATGCATTAAAAAAGCCCCATACCTCCACTCCATCAGTTTTTCATGACTGTAGCTGTGTAGTTGGAGGAGTAATGGCTGACAGATAATGGGCATCTGATTTGTCTTTGATGCGTGCACACGTATTTAAGGGACTCGTCACTCCATATTACTCCATGTACTTTAATCCAGTCTTCAGTAGTCAAATGTTTGTACTGTTTTGCAAACTGGATTCATTTGGTCTTCATATGTTTGGTTAGAAGAGGTTTCTTAGCAGAAGTTCAAGATGGCATCCAAAGTTTTTTATGGAGACAATACTGTAAGGTTCTTTCTGATAAGTGTGTCCATGAATCAGGGTGGTTTTTCTTTAGTCCTGCTGCTGTTATCCTAATATCTTTCATTACTCCCCTTTTTAGAAGGTTACAAATAGCAGCTAAAGTCACTAACCCATCCAGGTCTCGGTTTCTTAGGGAGAATAGTATTGGGGGCAACGATGAGATGATGAATGCTGGATTTTCCACCACCAGTATGAGCATAAATCTCACTTGTAGCTACTTTTTCCTGTACCTATGCAAGAATGTGAGCCTTGTCCTCAACACAGAGTTCAGCCCTAACCATCATGAAGAATTTCTGTAGAAAATAACGGGGCAAAAAGTCACTGGACTGTATAGTGCTTAACTTAATTATAATAATAAAAATAAAATTCACTGGTGTCAAGACAGGACAAAATAGCACTGACACACAAAATATATTCACCTGTACTCAATAAAAGCTACTGGTGGTGGTGAAAGCTGTTGCTGAGAAAGGGGTCACCAGAAGTCATCAGAGAAGCTCTTGGGGGAAACAGTTACAGGAGTCAGGCGCAAATAATTAAGATCCGCTTTTCAGACTTCCATCTTCCTGCAACCCAACGTCATTTGGGGAGTCTGTGTATGTTGTGCTATCCACTCTAAAATATAAAATCACATAGTTTTGCAATATAAATTTTGGTGAAAATTAAGCATTTAGTAAAATACATTCAATTACATTTTAATATTAAATTGAAACTTAATTTCAAGAGGAATAAAAAAACAAATAGAGGTAATGATACCTGGAGTTACCTGGAGAGAGTTCCGGGGGTCAACGCCCCCGCAGCCCGGTCTGTGACCAGGCCTCCTGGTGGATCAGATAGAGATACGTACTGTACAATTAAGTTTCAGGAAAAGGAAAACAGTGTAATTTATAACATGAACATAGAAGTTTGAATTCAATTTAAGGAGCTAGCTGCATTATAAATTGTTTCCAGAAATACGTTGAAGACAATTATTTTTTAATTCATCGTTAAAATTTTTGAACTCATCTGATAAGTTAGTTCATATTTACTTGTCCTCTAATTTGCATCAAATTCCTCTAGATCTTTGCATGAACTCAAGGAATATGAAAGAGGTATTTGTTCGTAATGTGTTGCCACTTGCTCTGGTGTAGTTTTCCAGCATCAATGTGACAGTGTAGTAGTCTTTTGAAGATGTGTGGCGAGCGGTTTTAAGTCTGTATGACAATAATATATTTAATAGGTTTTAGGGATTTGAATAAGGGCCATAAATTTAAGTTAGAGATGGATAATTGATTTGAAGTGGATATCTGAGGTAGAGCAACCGCCCAGGGAGGTACTACTGTCCTGCCAAGCGAGTGTAAAACAGAAACCTGGTATCTTTTTTCTGTCTCATAAGCACGCAAGATTTCAGGTACGTCTTGCTACTTCTACTTACACTTAGGTCGTATTACACATGCATAGACAAGCATATATTTATACACACTCCCCTCTGGGTTTTCTTTTATTTCCTTCGTAGTTCTTGTTCTTGTTTATTTCCTCTTATCTTCATGGGGAAGTGGAACAGAATTCTTCCTCCATAAGCTATGCATATGATAAGAGGTGACTAAAATACTGGGAGCAAGGAGCTAGTAACCCCCTTCTTCTGTATATATTTGCATGACAGTGTCATTCAATGAGGACACTGCAAATCTCCCAGCGGACATTAACCAAGTCTTTAAATGGGCCTCAGAAAACAATATGAAGTTTAATGAAGACAAATTTCAATTACTCCGCTATGGAAAACTCTAGGAAATAAAACCTGGATCGGAGTTTAAGACAAATTCCAACCACACAATCAGGCGAAAAACTAATGTGAATGACCTGGGTAGTGATAATGTCAGAGAAAAAATAAGGATCAGGGGCCCAAGACTGTTCAACTGCCTCCCAGCATACATAAGGGGATATTACCAATAGACTCTTGCTTGTCTTCAAGGTGCTGGACAGGTACATAAAGTCAGTACCTAACCAGCTGGGCTGTGGTTCATACATTGGTTTACTTGCACCCAGTAGTAACAGCTTGGTTGATCAGGCCCTGATCCAATGTGGAGCCTGGCCATGGACCGAGTTGTAGGGGCATTGACCCCCAGAACATCCTCCAGGTATACCCCCCAGTAGATGTATACCTGGAAAGAGTTCTGGGGGTTAATGCACCTGCTGCCTAGTCTGTGACCAGGCCTCATGGTGGATTAGGGCCTGATCAACCAGGCTGTTACTGCTGGCCACACGTAATCCAACATACGAACCACAGCCCGGCTGGTCAGGTACTGACTTTAGGTGCCTATCCAGTGCCTGCTTGAAGACAGCCAGGGGTCTATTAGTAATCCCCCAGATGTATGCTGGGAGGCAGTTGAACAGTCTTGGGCCCCTGACACTTACTGTGTTGTCTCTTATCGTGCTAGTGGCACCCCTGCTTTTCACTGGGGGGGGATGCTGCACCGTCTGCCGAGTCTTTTGCTTTCGTAGGGAGCGATTTTCGTGTGCAAGTTTGGTACTAGTCCCTCTAGGATTTTCCAGATATATATAATCATGTATCTCTCCTTCCTGCGTTCTAGGGAGCGTTTAGTGTTTCTTTCTATTAAAAAAAGGGAGATGCTTTACTGTCAGTAAAGGGATTTTTGACCAAGGAATTGATGCAACTCTATTCTTCCTTGGATTGAATCTGATTGCCTCTCCCTACTGGTTTAGCACTTCCCTTGAATGTGATAACTTTCTGAACAGCACTGTCTTTAAGATTCGACAATCATTAGGTATATTTTTTATTAGTCGAGGGAACATGCTCAACCCACAGGGGTTATATGGGAAGAATTCAGGTTCGATTCAAGGAAGGGGAAGAAAAGTACAAATCCTTGGTAATAATGGTATAATTACCGACACAGATACAACTAATGTGACATTTTAGTGTGGCAACGTTTCGCTCTCCAGGAGCTCTGTCGAGCTGTAATGGCTTGACGAAAGTCCTGGAGAACGAAACGTTGCCACAATAAAATGCCACACTAATTGCATCTGTGCTCGTCTACCTACAATTTCTTAGATTAAGAGTCCTTCACCAGCAGGAAGGCAGCACCTCCCTGGAGAGGGTTAGTAAAGTGAGCATCGCCTGTGCTAGAAAACTCTCAGTGTCATCTGAATTTGCTACGGAATTAATTTGCATTGGAATTGGAGAATTTGTCACAAAGAACAGTTTCAGAATGTGAAAATTGGGTCCATTGTTGGAGTGGATAATCCTGTTGTGCTCACCTAGTTGTGTTTGCAAAGGTCAGGTTATAGCTCCCGGACCTGCACAGTATAGTACACCACAATAACAATGTTTACCTGGAGTTTACCTGGAGAGAGTTTCGGGGGTCAACGCCCCCGCGGCCCGGTCTGTGACCAGGCCTCCTGGTGGATCAGCGCCTGATCAACCAGGCTGTTGCTACTGGCTGCACGCAAACCAACGTACGAGCCACAGCCCGGCTGATCAGGAACTGACTTTAGGTGCTTGTCCAGTGCCAGCTTGAAGACTGCCAGGGGTCTGTTGGTAATCCCCCTTATGTGTGCTGGGAGGCAGTTGAACAGTCTCGGGCCCCTGACACTTATTGTATGGTCTCTTAACGTGCTAGTGACACCCCTGCTTTTCATTGGGGGGATGGTGCATCGTCTGCCAAGTCTTTTGCTTTCGTAGTGAGTGATTTTCGTGTGCAAGTTCGGTACTAGTCCCTCTAGGATTTTCCAGGTGTATATAATCATGTATCTCTCCCTCCTGCGTTCCAGGGAATACAGGTTTAGAAACCTCAAGCGCTCCCAGTAATTGAGGTGTTTTATCTCCGTTATGCGCGCCGTGAAAGTTCTCTGTACATTTTCTAGGTCGGCAATTTCACCTGCCTTGAAAGGTGCTGTTAGAGTGCAGCAATGTAGCTGAAGGGTTTGAAACTTGACACAGAATTTGTTATTATGAATGATTAGAATTGTGCTTGACACAAGTGGAGTTTTAGCGCTACTTTTTGATTATAATAATAATAATAACAAGTGGAGTTCGTAGCGTTGGTAAAGGAGTCATGCGGCAGAATTGTCAGATGGCAGAGTTGGATTCTGACAAACCGAGGATTAGCATTTAGGTTTGGCAAGAAGGGTGAAAAAAATGCAGAGAGGAACTTTGAGACGTTTAGCCTGTAGTCTTCCTCGACCACGGACTGGAGGAGCCTGCTCCAGAGGAGAAGGTTCTCGGTAAAGTTCGTATCTGCAAATTGTTGTCACCACCACTCTTTCTGAACTTGATCCCGTTTATCAAGGCTGACGTCTGCATCTTTGGGCTTTACAGTTTTCCCCTGTCGAAGCCTGCACGCTGAGGCAGACATCCCGGCTTTGCTTTGGCGCTTAATTATAATTGTAGTAATAATAATCTCGGCTTTGTAAGATCGACGCTTCCATGATCTTCACCATCCTTTCTCATATAGAACACTTACGGGTGTTCGCAAGACTAATTTATTTGTCACCCGTCATTTATTACCCTTCTTTATTCTCTGCAATCGCGCTTTAGTGGCATCTCTTATTTACCTTTCCTCTCCATTCCATTCACTCCCTATCTCACATTCCCCTCAGGAGGGAGAGAAGTGTGAGCCCTAAGGCCCACTTGCTTACTACAAAGTGGTGCACATACTTTCTTGAACACTTAGTCACATTCTCATGTTACAGCCGTGTACACTGGTGATCCCAAATCCCCAGATGGTGTAGTGTATGCGGCTGTTTTCCCAGGTAGAATAATCCAAGGATGTTTATTACAGTCAACCAGCTTTTTTTCACAGCCGAGTTATGCATAATTCTCACCTCTGTCGTACACATTGCGACCGTATCCGCCTCGTTATTCATTGTTGCTTCTAAATTCCAAAGTGCATCAAAAATTATCCAGGAATTTGATTCCCCTCATCCCATCATTCTTTGCTGGGCCCCTAGACATGCTGTGTAAGCTCATTTGCTGTCAGTTATTCGCGAGCTGCCAATTTCTAGCAGGAGTATTCCTTACTTGGACCATTTTGCAGCACTCTGAACAACGTTCGTCTATGTTAGAATGTAACAAATCGTTTTCTATCAAACCACATTTAGATTTTTGGCCATATACTCACCACTGCTGTGATTTGGGAAAACATACACTCACGATTACGACTCCGACACGTAGGACTCGTACGCAGATAACACGCGAGGAAACGTTGGTCGCACGTCTGTGAGGACTATAGGTACAGGTAGGTTCACCAGGTCGGGTCCTGGCTCAGATCTTCTCCATAAGGTGACCCGGCGTGTCTGCGAGGACTGCCAGGTCACACGATCAGTTTCCCATGTTTTAATTGCCCCATCAATTACAGAGTATCCAGAATTCCCTTGTGACGTCTTCAGTGCCCTGGCGATCATTCTAACTGAACTTCTGCTCTTTGATTTGTGATTGAAACAGATATTTTACGACAATTCGAACTTTCCTTGCTGAGCTGTTTCTCTGTTGCGTTACTCCCTTTAGTTGTTAACATCCCTCAGCCTTTTGGCCGTTGTGGGTTTAGTGCTTAGTTTTGACTAATAACCTCAGCCTTTAAAGCTTTGTGACCCAAACGGATTGAGTCCACTTTGTGAACATAATAATAATAATAATAATAATAATCTACCAACTCCTCGTTCAATGTCTCAACTTTAAAACAGACTCACTCTGATTTTTTTTGACAAACTTAATGTGTTACACAGCTATAACGTTATCTATAACGCTACACACACACACAGCAAAGAGGCGGAGTCAGGAGCTATAAATCGACCCCTGGAACCGCAACAAGGTGAGTACATACTCTCCCTCTCTCTCTAATCTCCAGTAACCCCTACTCCACACACACCAGCACCTTCCCACACACCCACAGTGCTATATGACCCATACTAGTTTAGCCCATGTTTTGAACAGAATAATCCTGCTGAGGGACATTTAAATGTGCATAATTTTGCTCAACATATATGAATATATTAAAGAATTCGCTGGCAGAAAGACTACACATTTGGACAATATAGTAAGGCACGAGAAATCTTGTGGAATGTTATTCTCTCGAGTAAATTATCATTTTAACCACATTATCAGTGAAATTCAAATTATTTTTGCTGGCCTGATAGCACGCAATCCTTGCAACACTTCTGGTAAAACCCCTGTGCAACAGGTCTTTGTTCCGAAACGTTTCGCCTACACAGTAGGCGTCTTCAGTGATGTACAGAGGCAGCAGAAAGAAAAGAGATGTAAAGACAATGTGATCGCCCCATCACCCTTAAGACGTAGTATTGAGATGATCAGTCCCTGGCTGAGGGACTGACCACATGTCTTCAAGGGTGAGGGACAGATCACATCGTCTTTACATTTCTCTACTATTTCTGCTGCCTCCTCTGTATTCGACTGAACAAGCCTACCGTGTAGGCGAGACGTTTCGGAATAAAGATACCTAACTGTTGCACTTATCAACTTATCGGTATTGTATATCATTATAATAATCTTTCACTTATATTGGCTGCTGGATCTCCTGAGGGATATTTTATGGTGTTCTTCGGCTCTTCGGTGCACTCCAGGCGTCGTCACATTATGCTTTTATGCGCCTCGTCGCCCTCCCTGAAATTCAGAGATGGTTGGTCGTTTTAATGGAAAAATATGGAATTTTTCCGGTGCCTTGGGCAGCACCCGCAAGCTTATGGAGCAGGGAGTGTGTGGGCCTAGTTGCTACCAGCGACGAGGCAGGGACAGGAGCTATGAATCGACCCCCTGCAACCACAGCTAGATGAGTACACATACACACACACACAGTGACGTAGTGGAGGCAGGAACCATACATAGTTTTAAGACGAGGTTTGATAAAACTCGCGAAGCAGGGAGAGAGAGAGGACCTAGTAGCAAACAGTGAAGAGGCGGGGCCAGGAGCTATGAATCAACCCCCTGCAACCACAGCTAGGTAAGTACACACACACACACACATGGCAGAGAGGTTTACCTGGAGTTTACCTGGAGAGAGTTTCGGGGGTCAACGCCCCCGCGGCCCGGTCTGTGACCAGGCCTCCTGGTGGATCAGCGCCTGATCAACCAGGCTGTTGCTGCTGGCTGCACGCAAACCAACGTACGAGCCACAGCCCGGCTGATCAGGAACTGCCTTTAGGTGCTTGTCCAGTGCCAGCTTGAAGACTGCCAGGGGTCTGTTGGTAATCCCCCTTATGTGTGCTGGGAGGCAGTTGAACAGTCTCGGTCCCCTGACACTTATTGTATGGTCTCTTAACGTGCTAGTGACACCCCTGCTTTTCATTGGGGGGATGGTGCATCGTCTGCCAAGTCTTTTGCTTTCGTAGTGAGTGATTTTCGTGTGCAAGTTCGGTACTAGTCCCTCTAGGATTTTCCAGGTGTATATAATCATGTATCTCTCCCTCCTGCGTTCCAGGGAATACAGGTTTAGAAACCTCAAGCGCTCCCAGTAATTGAGGTGTTTTATCTCCGTTATGCGCGCCGTGAAAGTTCTCTGTACATTTTCTAGGTCGGCAATTTCACCTGCCTTGAAAGGTGCTGTTAGAGTGCAGCAATATTCCAGCCTAGATAGAACAAGTGACCTGAAGAGTGTCATCATGGGCTTGGCCTCCCTAGTTTTGAAGGTTCTCATTATCCATCCTGTCATTTTTCTAGCAGATGCGATTGATACAATGTTATGGTCCTTGAAGGTGAGATCCTCCGACATAATCACTCCCAGGTCTTTGACGTTGGTGTTTCGCTCTATTTTGTGGCCAGAATTTGTTTTGTACTCTGATGAAGATTTAATTTCCTCATGTTTACCATATCTGAGTAATTGAAATTTCTCATCGTTGAACTTCATATTGTTTTCTGCAGCCCACTGAAAGATTTGGTTGATGTCCGCCTGGAGCCTTGCAGTGTCTGCAATGGAAGACACTGTCATGCAGATTCGGGTGTCATCTGCAAAGGAAGACACGGTGCTGTGGCTGACATCCTTGTCTATGTCGGATATGAGGATGAGGAACAAGATGGGAGCTAGTACTGTGCCTTGTGGAACAGAGCTTTTCACCGTAGCTGCCTCGGACTTTACTCTGTTGACGACTACTCTCTGTGTTCTGTTAGTGAGGAAATTATAGATCCATCGACCAACTTTTCCTGTTATTCCTTTAGCGCGCATTTTGTGCGCTATTACGCCATGGTCACACTTGTCGAAGGCTTTTGCAAAGTCTGTATATATTACATCTGCATTCTTTTTGTCTTCTAGTGCATTTAGGACCTTGTCGTAGTGATCCAGTAGTTGAGACAGACAGGAGCGACCTGTTCTAAACCCATGTTGCCCTGGGTTGTGTAACTGATGGGTTTCTAGATGGGTGGTGATCTTGCTTCTTAGGACCCTTTCAAAGATTTTTATGATATGGGATGTTAGTGCTATTGGTCTGTAGTTCTTTGCTGTTGCTTTACTGCCCCCTTTGTGGAGTGGGGCTATGTCTGTTGTTTTTAGTAACTGAGGGACGACCCCCGTGTCCATGCTCCCTCTCCATAGGATGGAAAAGGCTCGTGATAGGGGCTTCTTGCAGTTCTTGATGAACACAGAGTTCCATGAGTCTGGCCCTGGGGCAGAGTGCATGGGCATGTCATTTATCGCCTGTTCGAAGTCATTTGGCGTCAGGATAACATCGGATAGGCTTGTGTTAATCAAATTTTGTGGCTCTCTCATAAAAAATTCATTTTGATCTTCGACTCTCAGTCTGGTTAGCGGCTTGCTAAAAACTGAGTCATATTGGGACTTGAGTAGCTCACTCATTTCCTTGCTGTCATCTGTGTAGGACCCATCTTGTTTAAGTAGGGGCCCAATACTGGACGTTGTTCTCGATTTTGATTTGGCATAGGAGAAGAAATACTTTGGGTTTCTTTCGATTTCATTTATGGCTTTTAGTTCTTCCCGCGATTCCTGACTCCTAAAGGATTCTTTTAGCTTAAGTTCGATGCTTGCTATTTCTCTGACCAGTGTCTCCCTGCGCATTTCTGATATATTGACCTCTTTTAGCCGCTCTGTTATTCTTTTCCGTCGCCTGTAAAGGGAGCGCCTGTCTCTTTCTATTTTACATCTACTCCTCCTTTTTCTTAGAGGAATAAGCCTTGTGCATACATCGAGTGCCACCGAGTTAATCTGTTCTAGGCATAAGTTTGGGTCTGTGTTGCTTAGTATATCTTCCCAGCTTATATCGGTTAGGACTTGGTTTACTTGGTCCCACTTTATGTTTTTGTTATTGAAGTTGAATTTGGTGAATGCTCCCTCGTGACTAGTCTCATTTTGTCGGTCTGAGGCTCCACGCATACATGTCTGAACCTCAATTATGTTGTGATCTGAGTATATTGTTTTTGATATGGTGACATTTCTTATCAGATCATCATTGTTAGTGAAGATGAGGTCTAGTGTATTCTCCAGTCTAGTAGGCTCTATTATTTGCTGGTTTAAATTGAATTTTGTGCAGAGATTTAAAAGCTCGTGTGAGTGTGAGTTTTCATCAGAGCTGCCTCCTGGTGTTATTACTGCAACAATATTATTTGCTATATTCCTCCATTTTAGGTGCCTTAAGTTGAAATCCCCCAGGAGCAAGATGTTGGGTGCAGGAGCTGGAAGATTTTCCAGACAGTGGTCAATTTTTAACAGCTGTTCCTGGAATTGCTGGGATGTTGCATCCGGAGGCTTGTAGACTACCACAATGACTAGGTTTTGGTTCTCGACCTTTACTGCTAAAACTTCCACTACGTCATTTGAGGCATTAAGCAGTTCTGTGCAAACAAGTGACTCTGCAATGTACAGGCCAACCCCCCCCTTTTGCCTGTTCACTCTGTCACATCTGTATAGGTTGTAACCTGGGATCCATATTTCGTTGTCCAAGTGATCCTTTATGTGGGTCTCAGTGAAAGCCGCGAACATTGCCTTTGCCTCTGCAAGCAGTCCACGGATGAAAGGTATTTTGTTGTTTATTGCTGGCTTTAGACCCTGTATATTTGCAAAGAAGAATGTTATCGGACTGGTGGTATTGTTGGTACTGGGGGGGGATTTTTTTTCCGGCATTAGTATCTGTATCTGTTGGTTTGGAGTGGAGGCCATCGACTGTGGTTCCACTCCAGGAATGACTGGATTTGGTGTACGATTTCTGCCATTTCCTGCCAGTTTTTTTTCCTTCCTGGCACTAAAAAACCTCTCCCTCTTGAGTGGCTGTGGCTACCCAGGTTTTCCCATGGCCTGGATGTTTTGTATCTTTTTGTCCCCTTTAGATGGTATGCCTGGCAATTTAAGTTATAGCACAGTCTTTCCTGTACTGAAGAGGTACACATTTCAGGGTGAAAAAGCTTACAGGAAGGGAGTTTGCATTTTCCTGTTGTCATATGGGCATGACATTTTCTAGGGTGGTCATAGTTGCATGTCCCATCTGTTTTTCCAGATTTCCCATGCCAGCAGATACCAAGTGCATAGTATGTGCACAGGCTTGGTTTCCGTTTGCCTTGGGTTTCTGTGACTGTATTCCCTGTTGGTGCATGTTTCCCTGTCTTATTCCTATCCTCCCTAGCACCAACAATGGAGCTCCCACCAGTTGTTTTTGGTAATTTATCCTCACTATTGCTATTGGAGTCCTCTTGTTTGCTATTTCCTGCGGTATTTCTGGTTTGCAATATTGGTTTTATCTTATCTTTGACTACACTTGTTTCCCTACTATGGCTCCTGTCCTCTATGAGGTCATTTATATGTATTCCTTCCTGCGTATAATTCCCGACTACCTGGACAAAATCTCCAGCTTCACCATTACTGTCTACCAGGACAGTATCTCCAGCTTCACCATTTCTGTCTCCCAGGACAGCACCTCCAGCTTCCCCATTACTGTCTCCCAGGACAGTATCTCCAGCTTCACCATTACTGTCTCCCAGGACAGCACCTCCAGCTTCACCATTACTGTCTCCCAGGACAGCACCTCCAGCTTCACCATTACTGTCTCCCAGGACAGCACTATCAGCCCTACATTTACTGACTACCAGGACATCACCTCCAGCCTTACAGTTTGTGACTACATGGCCAGTATCAAGGGCAGTACCATTCAGCCCGGACTTTTTATGTTCCCATCTGTTGTAGAAAGCTTCCAGGTTTTCTATGAAAGCAGCTTTGATGTTATCCTCTTTTAATACCCTTGTGATTTTAGTCCACAGATTTTCCTCATTTGGGCATACCCAAAAACACTTCTCTGTTTTAATACTGCTTGTAGCTAGTTCTGGGATATCTGCACAAGGAGCGTGACACCAATTTCCACAAAAATGACAATTTATCCATGTGGTAGCCCGTTTGTTTGACTGACCACAGACTACACACAGCTTCATAATGATTTGAATGGTTGATTTACTGCAAGTCTACTAGCAACCTCTTGAATATTATATTAATAACCTTAAATGAAGCTCTAGCTATTTGTATTTCTGTTTCTAACTCTTTTTGTATATTGGACAGCTTACCGTCACGTTCCTGATTTTTAATGTTTGTGTTTATAAGGGCGCCTACAAACCCATCCGTTTACAGTCTGCTTTATTGTCCAATGAAACTGTTTGAAACCAGTCCCGGGTTCGGACCAGTCAAGGGTTCGGACCAGTCGATCTGCTCTGATCAGTGGGTCACTTATTTAAAACATACTGGTCGGTGATTTGAGCTAACACATGAAGGATCTACTGGAAATTATCTACCCGAGTAATATGTGATTTGACTGATACAAAAGTATAACTTGCGTGTTGAAGAGCCGGTGATATCTGGCAGCTCCTACAATGACGTACAGTCGACCTCTTTGTTTATCAATCGCTGTATCTGGCTTTTCTATTTTTGTTTTTCCGTCTCCACCACAATAAATGCTATATTATCACTATAGTTGACTGGTGCAAATTTTGGAGGAAGGGCGCTTTTTCTGTAGTAATAATTGCTTCTCGTTGTGTATATTCGACCGCTGGTAACTACAGGTTATATGAAATTCACAGTAACGTCTCGTATTTCAAGAAAATGAAACTAATGAAAGTCACTCCACTCCACTAAGTACCATTATAATACTGGTTAGTTGCTACTACAACACTGTATTCTGCTATTCACTGGTATCACTAGATTATATGCGAGTACAGGTGTATAGCGATGTTGAACATTTGTTTACGTTTATGCTCATTGTTGAAAGGATATGGGAATTTAGTTGAGTTTCCCGAAGTAGTTGTTGAGATGGGTACTGCTGTAACCTGCTGTTTATGAGAGTGTTCTTACCTATTTGTTCTCACCTATTTGTGGTTGCAGGGGTCGATTCACAGCTCCTGGCTCCGCGTCATCGCTGATCGCTACTAGGTCCACACACTCCCTGTTCCATAAGCTTTGTCTTACCTCGTGTGTATGTGTGTGTGTGTGTGTGTGGTATTAAAGATTAAAGATTATAGTGTATGATATATGATATATAACTATAGGTGTATGAGTCAAAAATAAAAAATCAGAGATAGAGATAGATAAAGAGAGCGAGCAAGAGAGAGGGAGAGAGAGGAGGTGGGGATTAGACAGGAGGATGGGGGAAGCGAGGGAGAGGGTTTTATCACAAGCTAAGTCTACCAGACCACTGCCACTTTGTTCCTGCACCTCGAGGGAATTCTTTATTCTTTAAACTTGTGTTTGCCTCTTTACATTTCACCTAGCTTTCGTGCTTTTAAAAGCTTGCAAAAATAAATTCATCACCATAGAGTACGTGTCATAACTACATTAAACAAATCGTCGAGTATTGAGCACCTTTGTGGAGCTCATGATTGTATTCCGAGAGACGTATATATACTCAGTGTATATACACTACGAGAGCTTACTTCAGTCTCTGGTGGTGAACAGGTTATATGCAGCCTTAATAAGCATTATACTGGCCCTAAGACACTAAATTAGTCAAAAAATATTGAATCCGTTCGGAAGACGTAAACTCAAATTTGTTTTAATGTGATTTAACGGAAATAAAGAAAATCACACAATTTTACACACAAAATCGTCTGATTTGTACACAAACATCTGAATTTAATTCTCCACTGTGGTCGATTTTTTTGTCACCTTCGTTTTGGAAAGTTGACCGAGTCATCCCAGAAGAGCGGAAATGGGCTCAGTAATTTTAAAATTTGAAGCCGATTGGTTGAGGCATTCTCGAGTTGTGAGCGAAATAAAACGGAGTTGGAAGGAAAAAAAATCAGGCAACTCTTAATGGTACGTCGTCTGGGATATCAAATCAAAATAATAACCGGTTAATTTGGTGACTCTTCTGGGTATTACCTGGAGTTTACCTGGAGAGAGTTTCGGGGGTCAACGCCCCCGCGGCCCGGTCTGTGACCAGGCCTCCTGGTGGATCAGCGCCTGATCAACCAGGCTGTTGCTGCTGGCTGCACGCAAACCAACGTACGAGCCACAGCCCGGCTGATCAGGAACTGCCTTTAGGTGCTTGTCCAGTGCCAGCTTGAAGACTGCCAGGGGTCTGTTGGTAATCCCCCTTATGTGTGCTGGGAGGCAGTTGAACAGTCTCGGTCCCCTGACACTTATTGTATGGTCTCTTAACGTGCTAGTGACACCCCTGCTTTTCATTGGGGGGATGGTGCATCGTCTGCCAAGTCTTTTGCTTTCGTAGTGAGTGATTTTCGTGTGCAAGTTCGGTACTAGTCCCTCTAGGATTTTCCAGGTGTATATAATCATGTATCTCTCCCTCCTGCGTTCCAGGGAATACAGGTTTAGAAACCTCAAGCGCTCCCAGTAATTGAGGTGTTTTATCTCCGTTATGCGCGCCGTGAAAGTTCTCTGTACATTTTCTAGGTCGGCAATTTCACCTGCCTTGAAAGGTGCTGTTAGAGTGCAGCAATATTCCAGCCTAGATAGAACAAGTGACCTGAAGAGTGTCATCATGGGCTTGGCCTCCCTAGTTTTGAAGGTTCTCATTATCCATCCTGTCATTTTTCTAGCAGATGCGATTGATACAATGTTATGGTCCTTGAAGGTGAGATCCTCCGACATAATCACTCCCAGGTCTTTGACGTTGGTGTTTCGCTCTATTTTGTGGCCAGAATTTGTTTTGTACTCTGATGAAGATTTAATTTCCTCATGTTTACCATATCTGAGTAATTGAAATTTCTCATCGTTGAACTTCATATTGTTTTCTGCAGCCCACTGAAAGATTTGGTTGATGTCCGCCTGGAGCCTTGCAGTGTCTGCAATGGAAGACACTGTCATGCAGATTCGGGTGTCATCTGCAAAGGAAGACACGGTGCTGTGGCTGACATCCTTGTCTATGTCGGATATGAGGATGAGGAACAAGATGGGAGCTAGTACTGTGCCTTGTGGAACAGAGCTTTTCACCGTAGCTGCCTCGGACTTTACTCTGTTGACGACTACTCTCTGTGTTCTGTTAGTGAGGAAATTATAGACCCATCGACCAACTTTTCCTGTTATTCCTTTAGCGCGCATTTTGTGCGCTATTACGCCATGGTCACACTTGTCGAAGGCTTTTGCAAAGTCTGTATATATTACATCTGCATTCTTTTTGTCTTCTAGTGCATTTAGGACCTTGTCGTAGTGATCCAGTAGTTGAGACAGACAGGAGCGACCTGTTCTAAACCCATGTTGCCCTGGGTTGTGTAACTGATGGGTTTCTAGATGGGTGGTGATCTTGCTTCTTAGGACCCTTTCAAAGATTTTTATGATATGGGATGTTAGTGCTATTGGTCTGTAGTTCTTTGCTGTTGCTTTACTGCCCCCTTTGTGGAGTGGGGCTATGTCTGTTGTTTTTAGTAACTGAGGGACGACCCCCGTGTCCATGCTCCCTCTCCATAGGATGGAAAAGGCTCGTGATAGGGGCTTCTTGCAGTTCTTGATGAACACAGAGTTCCATGAGTCTGGCCCTGGGGCAGAGTGCATGGGCATGTCATTTATCGCCTGTTCGAAGTCATTTGGCGTCAGGATAACATCGGATAGGCTTGTGTTAATCAAATTTTGTGGCTCTCTCATAAAAAATTCATTTTGATCTTCGACTCTCAGTCTGGTTAGCGGCTTGCTAAAAACTGAGTCATATTGGGACTTGAGTAGCTCACTCATTTCCTTGCTGTCATCTGTGTAGGACCCATCTTGTTTAAGTAGGGGCCCAATACTGGACGTTGTTCTCGATTTTGATTTGGCATAGGAGAAGAAATACTTTGGGTTTCTTTCGATTTCATTTATGGCTTTTAGTTCTTCCCGCGATTCCTGACTCCTAAAGGATTCTTTTAGCTTAAGTTCGATGCTTGCTATTTCTCTGACCAGTGTCTCCCTGCGCATTTCTGATATATTGACCTCTTTTAGCCGCTCTGTTATTCTTTTCCGTCGCCTGTAAAGGGAGCGCCTGTCTCTTTCTATTTTACATCTACTCCTCCTTTTTCTTAGAGGAATAAGCCTTGTGCATACATCGAGTGCCACCGAGTTAATCTGTTCTAGGCATAAGTTTGGGTCTGTGTTGCTTAGTATATCTTCCCAGCTTATATCGGTTAGGACTTGGTTTACTTGGTCCCACTTTATGTTTTTGTTATTGAAGTTGAATTTGGTGAATGCTCCCTCGTGACTAGTCTCATTTTGTCGGTCTGAGGCTCCACGCATACATGTCTGAACCTCAATTATGTTGTGATCTGAGTATATTGTTTTTGATATGGTGACATTTCTTATCAGATCATCATTGTTAGTGAAGATGAGGTCTAGTGTATTCTCCAGTCTAGTAGGCTCTATTATTTGCTGGTTTAAATTGAATTTTGTGCAGAGATTTAAAAGCTCGTGTGAGTGTGAGTTTTCATCAGAGCTGCCTCCTGGTGTTATTACTGCAACAATATTATTTGCTATATTCCTCCATTTTAGGTGCCTTAAGTTGAAATCCCCCAGGAGCAAGATGTTGGGTGCAGGAGCTGGAAGATTTTCCAGACAGTGGTCAATTTTTAACAGCTGTTCCTGGAATTGCTGGGATGTTGCATCCGGAGGCTTGTAGACTACCACAATGACTAGGTTTTGGTTCTCGACCTTTACTGCTAAAACTTCCACTACGTCATTTGAGGCATTAAGCAGTTCTGTGCAAACAAGTGACTCTGCAATGTACAGGCCAACCCCCCCCTTTTGCCTGTTCACTCTGTCACATCTGTATAGGTTGTAACCTGGGATCCATATTTCGTTGTCCAAGTGATCCTTTATGTGGGTCTCAGTGAAAGCCGCGAACATTGCCTTTGCCTCTGCAAGCAGTCCACGGATGAAAGGTATTTTGTTGTTTATTGCTGGCTTTAGACCCTGTATATTTGCAAAGAAGAATGTTATCGGACTGGTGGTATTGTTGGTACTGGGGGGGGATTTTTTTTCCGGCATTAGTATCTGTATCTGTTGGTTTGGAGTGGAGGCCATCGACTGTGGTTCCACTCCAGGAATGACTGGATTTGGTGTACGATTTCTGCCATTTCCTGCCAGTTTTTTTTCCTTCCTGGCACTAAAAAACCTCTCCCTCTTGAGTGGCTGTGGCTACCCAGGTTTTCCCATGGCCTGGATGTTTTGTATCTTTTTGTCCCCTTTAGATGGTATGCCTGGCAATTTAAGTTATAGCACAGTCTTTCCTGTACTGAAGAGGTACACATTTCAGGGTGAAAAAGCTTACAGGAAGGGAGTTTGCATTTTCCTGTTGTCATATGGGCATGACATTTTCTAGGGTGGTCATAGTTGCATGTCCCATCTGTTTTTCCAGATTTCCCATGCCAGCTAGCAACGTTGTTCCTATTGGTAGTTATTAATTAAGTGTCCTAATCTGACCTAACAGTGATGTCAGATTTATAGTTTTAGCAGCATAGAACATACGGTATTTCTCTTTCAATGTTGAAATAACCTTTGCTAACGATAGAGAGAGAGAGAGAGAGAGAGAGAGAGAGAGAGAGAGAGAGGGAGATTAAGTAAGTTTATTTAGGTACAGGAACACATAAATTCAGTTACATAAATTATCATACATAGCAGCATATGTGTAGATTATCTAGGATAACCCCCAAAAAGTCAGACAAAGTGACTAATTCCCATTGGGGTCCCTGAGATAGGGATGTTATTTGCTGAAACGTCAGCTAAATAGGTGTCTAGCAATCATAGCTGTCTAGAAGAGGGGAATATCACCAACCTTTCGATTGAAGTGGACCACATTAATACGAAAGTGAACCCATATAACCACGAAAGATCGTCTAAGGGCCGCATGTTGCTCCAGAACGACGCCTTAGTGTCTCTT
The DNA here is from genome assembly GCF_038502225.1 of Cherax quadricarinatus. Taxonomy (NCBI): domain Eukaryota; kingdom Metazoa; phylum Arthropoda; class Malacostraca; order Decapoda; family Parastacidae; genus Cherax; species Cherax quadricarinatus. The sequence goes on along the minus strand of NC_091328.1, from coordinate 3,040,020 downwards.
AAGGACCACACAAACTCATTTAAAGGTCGCATGCGGACTTAGACCGGCGTGCTGGCGACCTCCGGCTATGGAGAGATGGAAGGGGATGGGGGGTCAGGAGAATAAAGTAGAAGGATCTCTTCACTCTCTACTTCCTCCGTCCACACTGCTAGTAGGCAATAATGAGTGAGGAGAAATGCCATGCTGTATTCTTAATGGTTGGTTGGTTTACTGGGTTTGAAGTCTGTCGACTACACGAGGGTCTCTCATAAATCTTGGTAACGAGCACCAACTAAAAGCAATATAACCCTAATTTTTAAAGGGGTGGACCGGTAAGCCAGCAGAAGGCCTTGGTCACATGACCAAAAGCTCCAACAGCGGGACATCATATGACTAAGACCCGCGTCAGGAAACACTTGTCCTCTTTCCTGACAAACCTTACCTAACCTAACCTAACCAGCAAACACTAATTTACCTATATTTATTGATAGTTATAATAAAGTAATAATAATAATAATAATAATAATAATAATAATAATAATAAAGATAATTTTATGTTTCTTTAATTCGTGCTCAATGAAATTCCACTGGTGAGTTAGGACTGTTAGCTTGTTAATTAATAGCATTGGCTACAAGCAACTGCACGGATACCTACCTCGTTCCTTGTGCCAAAACACTTGAAGATTACCAAGCAGGCAGGGAAGTCTTCTTATACAGCACTGGAGTTTTTTCCTCACGCGAAACAGGATACTCCATCAGGACTGGAGTTGTCTTACACGGTATATAACATTCCAGCAAGAATGGAGTTGTCTTACACGGTATATAACATTCCAGCAAGAATGGAGTTGTCTTACACGGGATATAACATTCCAGCAGGACTGGAGTTGTCTTACACGGGATATAACATTCCAGCAGGACTGGAGTTGTCTTACACGGGATATAACATTCCAGCAGGACTGGAGTTGTCTTACACGGGATATAACATTCCAGCAAGAATGGAGTTGTCTTACACGGGATATAACATTCCAGCAGGACTGGAGTTGTCTTACACGGGATATAGCATTCCAGAAGGACTGGAGTTGTCTTACACGGGATATAACATTCCAGCAAGAATGGAGTTGTCTTACACGGTATATAACATTCCAGCAGGACTGGAGTTGCCTTACACGGGATATAACATTCCAGCAGGACTGGAGTTGTCTTACACGGGATATAACATTCCAGCAAGAATGGAGTTGTCTTACACGGGATATAACATTCCAGCAGGACTGGAGTTGTCTTACACGGGATATAACATTCCAGCAAGAATGGAGTTGTCTTACACGGGATATAACATTCCAGAAGGACTGGAGTTGTATTACACGGGATATAGCATTCCAGAAGGACTGGAGTTGTCTTACACGGGATATAACATTCCAGCAAGAATGGAGTTGTCTTACACGGTATATAACATTCCAGCAGGACTGGAGTTGTCTTACACGGGATATAACATTCCAGCAGGACTGGAGTTGTCTTACACGGGATATAACATTCCAGCAAGAATGGAGTTGTCTTACACGGGATATAACATTCCAGCAGGACTGGAGTTGTCTTACACGGGATATAATATTCCAGCAGGACTGGTTGGAGTGTTCCGATACAATTATTCCCAGGTAGGGCAGACTCTCGAGTGTCAGGTCATTCTTTTGGGCGATTGAAAAACTGACTTAAGGGTTCCAGTGAACCCTAACATCGTCTCTGCCTTGATTCAAGCAACTGGAACCTCAGGTCTTCCTTCTTGAATCAAACGTGATTACCTATCATTTTCCAGGCGTTGTATTACCTCTGTGGGATTACCATTTCTCCTTCCACTGATTAAAATAGAAATATCAAACCTCCACCGCCAGGTGCTTCAGGCTTCCACAATGTTGAGGATCCCAGGTGATCCACCACCAGGTGCTTCAAGCCTCCACAATGTTGAGGATTCCAGGTGATCCACCACCAGGTGCCTCAAGCTTCCACAATGTTGAGGATCCCAGGTGCCTCAAGCTTCCACAATGTTGAGGATCCCAGGTGATCCACCGCCAGGTGCCTCAAGCTTCCACAATGTTGAGGATTCCAGGTGATCCACCACCAGGTGCTTCAAGCCTCCACAATGTTGAGGATCCCAGGTGATCCACCACCAGGTGATTCAAGCCTCCACAATGTTGAGGATCCCAGGTGATCCACCACCAGGTGATTCAAGCCTCTACAATGTTGAGGATCCCAGGTGATCCATCACTAGGTGCTTCAAGCCTCCACAATGTTGAGGATCCCAGGTGATCCACCACCAGGTGCTTCAGGCTTTCACAATGTTGAGGATCCCAGGTGATCCACCACTAGGTGCTTCAAGCCTCTACAATGTTGAGGATCCCAGGTGATCCACCACCAGGTGCTTCAAGCCTCCACGATGTTGAGGATCCCAGGTGATCCACCACCAGGTGATCCAAGCTTCCACAATGTTGAGGATCCCAGGTGATCCACCACCAGGTGATCCACCACCAGGTGATCCACCACCAGGTGATCCACCACCAGGTGATCCACCACCAGGTGATCCACCACCAGGTGATCCAAGCTTCCACAATGTTGAAGATCCCAGGTGATCCACCACCAGGTGATTCAAGCTTCCACAATGTTGAGGGTCCCAGGTGATCCACCACCAGGTGATCCAAGTTTCCACAATGTTGAGGATCCCAGGTGATCCACCACCAGGTGATCCACCACCAGGTGATCCACCACCAGGTGATCCAAGCTTCCACAATGTTGAAGATCCCAGGTGATCCACCACCAGGTGATTCAAGCTTCCACAATGTTGAGGGTCCCAGGTGATCCACCACCAGGTGATCCACCACCAGGTGATCCAAGCTTCCACAATGTTGAAGATCCCAGGTGATCCACCACCAGGTGATCCACCACCAGGTGATCCAAGCTTACACAATGTTGAAGATCCCAGGTGATCCACCACCAGGTGATCCAAGCTTCCACAATGTTGAAGATCCCAGGTGATCCACCATCAGGTGATCCAAGCTTCCACAATGCACCCACCTTGCAGAAAATCGTTACCAGTGACCACGAGACACATGTTGCCGCTCTGTTGCAACTCACACATCTGACTCATTGCAGAGGTCTATAAGCCACACTGGTTTAGCGTTTTATATAACAAAAATAACAACAATACTACTACTACTACTACTACTACTACTGCTACTACTACTACTACTACTACTACTACTACTACTACTAATAATAATAATAATAATAATAATAATAATAATAATAATAATAATAATAATAATAATAATAATAATAATAATTATAATAATTAGATCTATTTGCTTACTGAGCTATCCGAGAAAAGTATCCCGGTATCCCTTAAGCCCAACCCAATCTACCCCGATGCATGCAAAAAGGAATAGTGCAGAGTGCGGCAGACAACCTAGTGAAACTAAATAGCTAAATATTTAAGTGTCATACACCAATATCCAGAGTTTGAAACCTATCAGTAGAGGCATTCTCTTGTTATTGCACAGAAATCCTATTTAACAAAACATTTAGAGTAAAACTTAAGGAATTTAGAAATAATGATTTTTTTTTTAAATAATTTCTAAAAGTTTCAAGTCGACCAGAAGAGTCATTATCCAGTTATTGCGCGATATTTGACAATTCTGGGTTAAGAAAATTAGCAAATTGGCAAATTTACGCCTGACCGGCCATTAAACACACAAGCCGTACAGAAGAGACTTACTCAAGGTATTTAACAGAAAAAAATCACCATTTTGTTAATAAAATTAAGAAATCTGGTCCAACACGTTTCAGTAGCGGCCCGAAACGTCTTCTAAATAGGGCACACCTGTGTTGAAAGTTTGGGGCCGATCGGAAGAGGCTTTCTCAAGTTATCGCCCGGAAACCAAAACCAGGAATGACTACTTAAAGTGGAGAAAGTTGAATCTTCGTCTCTCTGGGAAAGTTTGAAACCGACCAGATGATGCATTCCCAAGTATTAAAAAAATAATAGAAAATTTAATAATTAATTAGGATTTTATGATTACAAAATCAAATGTGGGATAGAGAAACAAGACATATATTGTACATGTGTCTTACATGTTATACATGTGTTTTTCACGTTTCACATGTGTTTTACATATTTAATTATCGGTTCTATATACCATTAATATATCCTCACGTAAGCAGATCTGTGCTCGCATTTTTTTTGCGGGAGGAGGTGGGCTATATTAGAGGGGGGAGGGGAGGTAAGAGAGGGAGAGGAAGTAAGAGAGGGAGAGGAGGTAAGAGAGGGAGAGGAGGTAAGAGAGGGAGGGGGAAAGGAGAGGGGAGGTAAGAGGGGCAGGGATAAGAAGAGGAGAGGAGGTAAGAGGGAGAGGGATAAGGAGAAGTGAGAGGGGGAGAGATAAGAAGGAGAAGGGAGGTAAGAGAGAGGGATAAGAAGCAGAGGGGAGGGGAAGCTGGAGGGGGAGGGGGAGAGAGAGGGGGAGGGGAAGACATACGAGATGGTAATGGCAGGGGAGGGGGAAGGAGCGGCTGGCTGGCCCAGTATTTCTTCCCAAGAACTGGACAGTAGAAGTTCTCCTGTCTTGTCTTAGGGGAAAACGCCGCAACTGTCAGGAAAATTAACAAAAATATGATAGAGGATCTGCTAATGAGGAAAACGTAAGGGAATAATGGGGAAAATATTCGGTAATGATAAAAAATAGTAACTAGCCAATGAGAAAAAAAATGATTGGTGAATGAAAAAGAATGAAAGGTTGAAAGTACCGGGAGGAAAATGCTGGGGGAAAATACTGGGGGAAAATACTAAATAAAAATACTTGGGAAAAATGCTTGGGGAAAATACTTGGGGGAAAATACTTGGTGAAAATACTGGGGGAAAATACTGGGGGAAATACTTGGGAAAATACCGGGGGAAAATACTTGGGAAAATACTGTGGGAAAATACTGGGGGAAAATACTGGGGGAAAATACTGGGGGAAATGCTTGGGGAAAATACCGGGGGAAAATACTTGGGAAAACACTGGGGGAAAATACTGGGGGAAATACTGGGGAAAATACTGGAGGAAATACTGGTGGAAATACTGGGGGAAAATACCGGGGGAAAATACTGGGGAAAATACTGGGGAAAATACTGGGGAAAATACTGGGGAAAATGCTAGGAGAAATACTAGAGGAAAATACTAGGGGAAAATATTGGGGGAAAATACTCGAGGAAAATGCTGAGGGCAAAATGGCGGTGCAGTGGAAAGAAATAGCTGACATGTTGAATTAATTAATTGTTGGGTTTAGTAGCCGTGTTGTGTCATGTCTACGAGTCAGCAGACATGTTAACCACCGTGTTGATGGGTAAGTATATAAGTAGGTAAGTTAGTTAATATGTAAGTATATAAGTATGTATGTATGTATGTAAATAAGTAAGTTAAGTACGTAGGTAAGTATAAGTAAGCTAGTTAGTATGTAAGTATATAAGTATGTACGTTAGTAAGTTAATAAATAACTAAGTTATTTATGGAGAGTTACACGTAAGTACAATCATCATATGTAGTGTAAATCACACGGGATAAGACTTAAGAAATCGTAATGACACGATTGCAAATTAACCATACCCCCGGCCGGGATTGAACCCGCGGTCATAGGAAGGTGCTAACCTTCCTATGTTGTAGAAATATACCTAGTTGGATGAATCTTATTGTGGCTAGCTGGTCTAGTGGCTAACGCGACGGGCTGGAGTTTTGAGACTCTATGACCCCGGGTTCAATCCCGGCCGGGGGTATGGTTCACACGGGATAACACAGTCAGACATTGCGACTTATTACCATGGGTGGTAATGTTACCTTTGTTTGTGTGGTGGTTTAATACATCGGTGATGTTGCTCCCCAGCGCTGTTATGCTTCAAGAGGGGCCTCTTGTATTCACAAATTACCTTACATATCCACGAAATCGTAATGACACAATTGCAAACAAACCAGGGTACGGGTTGCGGTTGAACTCGCGGCGGGTCGTAAAACTCCAGGCCAGCGAGTAAGTCATTGGACCAGCTGGTTACAATAAGAGTCATTCAGTTAGGTATATTTATACACCATAGTAATGTTAGCATGGGTCACCACTGTGACCACAAATGTAAGTTTTTACAGATGGGTTTTCCACCAGCGTCGCCGTGGCGAGAGACTCATCTGGAAAAAGTTGCATTTGTGGTCACAGTAGTGGCCCATGCTAACCTTCCTATGTTGTACAAAATATACCTTGTTGGATGAATGTTGTTGTAGTCAGCTGGCCTGGAGTTTTACAACTCACTTTCCGCGAGTTCAATCCCCACCCGTACCCTGCTTTACCCTACACGTCCACACACTAGAAGAATATCGACGGCAGCTTCCTGGAATCATCTTTGACGTGGTAGATTGTTTAGTGAGAAAGATACAAGATGTTGGAGTTTAGTGTGTATGTACTCTCAGAGTGCTTGCAGAGGTTGAGCTGCGGTTCATGGGCCGTCACAGTTCACTGGTATAGACGCATCGTCTCCGATACACACTACACCTGCAACTCCGCTACACTACACCTGCACCTCCGATACACTCTACACCAGCACCTTCGATACACTCTACACCAGCACCTCCGATACACTCTACACCAGCACCTCCGATACACTCTACACCTGCACCTCCGATACACTCTACACCAGCACCTCCGATACACTCTACACCAGCACCTTCGATACACTTTACACCAGCACCTCCGATACGCTCTACACCAGCACCTCCGATACACTCTACACCAGCACCTCCGATACACTCTACACCAGCACCTCCGATACACTCTACACCTGCACCTCCGATACGCTCTACACCAGCACCTCCGATACACTCTACACCTGCACCTCCGATACGCTCTACACCAGCACCTCCGATACACTCTACACCAGCACCTCCGATACGCTCTACACCAGCACCTCCGATACACTCTACACCAGCACCTCCGATACACTCTACACCAGCACCTCCGATACACTCTACACCAGCACCTCCGATACACTCTACACCAGCACCTCCGATACACTCTACACCTGCACCTCCGATACGCTCTACACCAGCACCTCCGATACACTCTACACCTGCACCTCCGATACACTCTACACCAGCACCTCCGATACACTCTACACCTACACCTCCGATACACTCTACACCTACACCTTCGATTCACTCTACACCTGCACCTCCGATGCACTCTACACCTGCACCTCCGATACACTCTACACCAGCACCTCCGATACACTCTACACCTGCACCTCCGATACACTCTACACCAGCACCTCCGATACACTCTACACCTACACCTCCGATACACTCTACACCTGCACCTCCGATACACTCTACACCTACACCTCCGATACACTCTACACCTGCACCTCCGATACACTCTACACCTGCACCTCCGATACACTCTACACCAGCACCTCCGATACACTCTACACCTGCACCTCCGATACACTCTACACCTGCACCTCCGATACACTCTACACCTGCACCTCCGATACACTCTACACCTGCACCTCCGATACACTCTACACCTGCACCTCCGATACACTCTACACCAGCACCTCCGATACACTCTACACCTGCACCTCCGATGCATTCTACACCAGCACCTCCGATACACTCTACACCAGCACCTACGATACACTCTACACCAGCACCTCCGATACACTCTACACCAGCACCTCCGATACACTCTACACCAGCACCGCCGATACACTCTACACTAGCACCTCCGATACACTCTCCACCAGCACCTCCGATACACTCTACACCTGCACCTCCGATACACTCTACACCTGCACCTCCGATACACTCTACACCTGCACCTCCGATACACTCTACACCAGCACCTCCGATACACTCTACACCAGCACCTCCGATACACTCTACACCAGCACCTCCGATACACTCTACACCTGCACCTCCGATACACTCTACACCAGCACCTCCGATACACTCTACACCAGCACCTCCGATACACTCTACACCAGCACCTCCGATACACTCTACACCTGCACCTCCGATACACTCTACACCAGCACCTCCGATACACTCTACACCTGCACCTCCGATACACTCTACACCAGCACCTCCGATACACTCTACACCAGCACCTCCGATTCACTCTACACCAGCACCTCCGATACACCCTACTGCAGCACCTCCGATACACTCTATACCAGCACCTCCGATACGCCTCTACACCAGCACCTCCGATACACTCTACACCAGCACCTCCGATACACTCTACACCTGCACCTCCGATACACTCTACACCAGCACCTCCGATACACTCTACACCTGCACCTCCGATACACTCTACACCTGCACCTCCGATACACTCTACACCAGCACCTCCGATACACTCTACACCTGCACCTCCGATACACTCTACACCAGCACCTCCGATACACTCTACACCAGCACCTCCGATTCACTCTACACCAGCACCTCCGATACACTCTATACCAGCACCTCCGATACGCCTCTACACCAGCACCTCCGATACACTCTACACCAGCACCTCCGATACACTCTACACCTGCACCTCCGATACACTCTACACCTACACCTCCGATACACTCTACACCAGCACCTCCGATACACTCTACACCTGCACCTCCGATACACTCTACACCTGCACCTCCGATACACTCTACACCAGCACCTCCGATACACTCTACACCTGCACCTCCGATACACTCTACACCAGCACCTCCGATACACTCTACACCAGCACCTCCGATTCACTCTACACCAGCACCTCCGATACACCCTACTGCAGCACCTCCGATACACTCTATACCAGCACCTCCGATACGCCTCTACACCAGCACCTCCGATACACTCTACACCAGCACCTCCGATACACTCTACACCTGCACCTCCGTTACACTCTACACCTGCACCCCCGCTACACTCGACACCAGAACCTCCGATACACTCTACACCAGCACCTCCGATACACTCTACACCAGCACTTCCGATACACTCTACACCTGCACCTCCGATACATACTACACCAGCACCTCCGATACACTCTACACCAGCACCTCCGATACACTCTACACCAGCACCTACGATACACCCTACTGCAGCACCTCCGATACTCTCTACACCTGCACCTCCGATACACTCTACACCTGCACCTCCGATACACTCTACACCAGCACCTCCGATACAGTCTACACCTACACCTCCGATACACTCTACACCTGCACCTCCGATACACTCTACACCTGCACCTCCGATGCACTCTACACCTGCACCTCCGATACACTCTACACCAGCATCTCCGATACACTCTACACCAGCATCTCCGATACACTCTACACCAGCACCTCCGATACACTCTACACCTACACCTCCGATACACTCTACACCTGCACCTCCGATACACTCTACACCTGCACCTCCGATGCACTCTACACCTGCACCTCCGATACACTCTACACCAGCACCTCCGATACACTCTACACCTGCACCTCCGATACACTCTACACCAGCATCTCCGATACACTCTACACCAGCACCTCCGATACACTCTACACCAGCACCTCCGATACACTCTACACCTACACCTCCGATACACTCTACACCTGCACCTCCGATACACTCTACACCTGCACCTCCGATGCACTCTACACCTGCACCTCCGATACACTCTACACCAGCACCTCCGATACACTCTACACCTGCACCTCCGATACACTCTACACCAGAACCTCCGATACGCTCTACACCTGCACCTTCGTTACACTCTACACCTGCACCTCCGATACACTCTACACCTGCACCTCCGATGCACTCTACCCCTGCACCTCCGATACACTCTACACCAGCACCTCCGATACACTCTACACCTGCACCTCCGATGCTCTCTACACCAGCACCTCTGATACACTCTACACCAGCACCTCCGATACACTCTACACCAGCACCTACGATGCACTCTACACCAGCACCTTCGATACACTCTACACCAGCACCTCCGATACACTCTACACCTGCACCTCCTCTACAGTCTACACCAGCACCTCCGATACACTCTACACCTGCACCTCCGATGCTCTCTACACCAGCACCTCTGATACACTCTACACCAGCACCTCCGATACACTCTACACCAGCACCTACGATACACTCTACACCAGCACCTTCGATACACCCTACACCAGCACCTCCGATACACTCTACACCTGCACCTCCTCTACACTCTACCCCAGCACCTCCGATACACCCTACTGCAGCACCTCCGATACACTCTACACCAGCACCTCCGATACACTCTACGCCAGCACCTCCGATACACTCTACGCCAGCACCTCCGATACACTCTACACCTGCACCTCCTCTACACTCTACACCAGCACCTCTACACCTGCACCTCCGGTACACTCTACACCTGCACCTCCGGTACACTCTACACCAGCACCTCCGGTACACTCTACACCAGCACCTCCGATACGCTCTACACCAGCACCTCCGATACACTCTACACCAGCACCTCCGGTACACTCTACACCAGCACCTCCGGTACACTCTACAGCAGCACCTCCGATACACTCTACACCTGCACCTCCGATACACTCTACACCAGCACCTCCGATACACTCTACACCAGCACCTCCGATACACTCTACGCCAGCACCTCCGATACACTCTACATCTGCACCTCCGATACACTCTACACCAGCACCTCCGATACACTCTACACCTGCACCTCCGATACACTCTACACCAGCACCTCCGGTACACTCTACACCAGCACCTCCGATACACTCTACACCAGCACCTCCGATACACTCTACACCTGCACCTCCGATACACTCTACACCAGCACCTCCGATACACTCTACACCAGCACCTCCGATGCACTCTACACCTGCACCTCTGATACACTCTACACCAGCACCTCCGGTACACTCTACACCAGCACCTCCGATACACTCTACACCAGCACCTCCGATACACTCTACACCTGCACCTCCGATACACTCTACACCAGCACCTCCGATACACTCTACACCTGCACCTCCGATACACTCTACACCAGCACCTCCGGTACACTCTACACCAGCACCTCCGATACACTCTACACCAGCACCTCCGATACACTCTACACCTGCACCTCCGATACACTCTACACCAGCACCTCCGATACACTCTACACCAGCACCCCCGATACACTCTACACCTGCACCTCCGATACACTCTACACCAGCACCTCCGGTACACTCTACACCAGCACCTCCGATACACTCTACACCAGCACCCCCGATACACTCTACACCTGCACCTCCGATACACTCTACACCAGCACCTCCGGTACACTCTACACCTGGAACAGAAGTAACTACTCACATTTAATACCTAGGAACTTTTTTGTGTATATTAATAATAATAATAATAATAATAATAATAATAATAATAATAATAATAATAATAATAATAATAATATTTTTATTTACTACAAGTACATGATACAACTTATACAGACCATAGCTCACATCAATGTTATGTTACGCTTGTTATGCTGAGCACTTCATGCAAATTAGGTCCTTGTCCCAGGATGCGACTCACACCAGTCCACTAACACCCAGGTGCCCATTTTACTAATGGGTGAACATATACAACCGCTGTAAAGAAACACGCTCAATGTTTCTACCCTCGCTGGGAATCGAACGCAGACCCTCGCCGTCTGAAGCGAGAGCTTTAGCGATCAGGCATATTCAGATTAATAAAAAAATGAATAACAAGGGATAAAAAAAATTGATCACAATAGACGCCTGTATGCTGGGTGTGCTGCATAACCCACACACACAGAGCATCATATAAATACACGACATGCACAGTATGGTGGTCAGAGAATATATACACCGCCAGGCTGGTTGGCTAATGAGGTTAAAGACTATTGGCTACACGAGAGTCATTGAGGTTGCATGGTAACCTCACCACAAGACAAGAATAGCTTAGTCCTTAATACAGAATTTAATAAACTATCTGTATATACACCGGTCAGTATATACACAGTGTATATTGATTGGTGGTGAATAGGTGGCATACAGCTTATTGACCCTCATGTAGTTAATAGACTTTCAAATGCTATTTAATAACCAATGTAATCTCTATCTCTATTTAAAAAGGAACTTTCGCTCCTTTCCTTTCCTCTCCCAGCCTTGGGTAATAAATCTTCCTCGTGCCATGGAGAAACCGGGCTCGATACGGCTTATGCTGTCAGTGGCCCTTATAAGCCTAACAAAGAAGAAGAACCAATGTAATGTAAGAGTTCTTGTAACATATGACTATCACTAACTGTATTTAGACATGTGAAACTGGTGTCTACACGGGAACCCGTCGTCTGTGTATAGTCAAAACACTACGTTACAGTATTTACATGGATATGGGGGGTTGGAAGGCGAGAAATCAGGCTGTGTTTGGACACTGTCGAAAGCCTTTCGACACAGTGTGATCTCTGTGTGCTCACCTCTCTGTGTTTGCAGGGGTCGACTTACGGCTCCTAGCCCAGCCTCTTCGCTGGTTGCTACTAGGTCCACTCTCTCCCTGCTCCATGCGCTTTATCATGTGTGTGTGTGTGTGTGTGTGTGTGTGTGTGTGTGTGTGTGTGTGTGTGTGTGTGTGTGTGTGTGTGTGTGTGTTATGCAGTAGCACCGGTAATAGAGCAGAGTGCTTCGTTAACTATAGAGACCAGTGGGTGAGTGGAAAAGGGGAAAGGTGCTTGCCTCTTGCCCTTCAATTGCTCGTCCACTCTTGTTTTCCTCTCGTTCCTGTCATTTATTCACTCTTCATGAGAGAGAGAGAGAGAGAGAGAGAGAGAGAGAGAGAGAGAGAGAGAGAGAGAGAGAGAGAGAGAGAGAGAGAGAGAGAGTGTGAGAGAGAGAAAAAAAAACTCTCCTACAGCGGAATTAAACACTGGCGCTGTGATATGCTGTTGCAGCTACTGGTGGGAGAGTATAAACCTGCACGGGAGAGATGCTTGCAAAAACTTTCTCACGAAATCGCCTGTAGCACAGCGCGTCCAGTCCCTCACCCGGGGCACCACCCTGGAACAAGCAGACAAGCGCGTCCAGTCCCTCACCCGGGGCACTACCCTGGAACAGGCAGACAAGCGCGTCCAGTCCCTCACCCGGGGCACCACCCTGGAACAGGCAGACAAGCGCGTCCAGTCCCTCACCCGGGGCACCACCCTGGAACAAGCAGACAAGCGCGTCCAGTCCCTCACCCGGGGCACTACCCTGGAACAGGCAGACAAGCGCGTCCAGTACCTCACCCGGGGCACCACCCTGGAACAGGCAGACAAGCGCGTCCAGTATCTCACCCGGGGCACCACCCTGGAACAAGCAGACAAGCGCGTCCAGTACCTCACCCGGGGCACCACCCTGGAACAGGCAGACAAGCGCGTCCAGTACCTCACCCGGGGCACCACCTTGGAACAGGCAGACAAGCGCGTCCAGTACCTCACCCGGGGCACTACCTTGGAACAGGCAGACAAGCGCCTCCAGTATCTCACCCGGGGCACCACCCTGGAACAGGCAGACAAGTGCGTCTAGTACCTCACCCGGGGCACCACCCTGGAACAGTGAGACAAGCGCGTCCAGTACCTCACCCTGGGCACTACCTTAGAACAGGCAGACAAGCGCGTCCAGTAGCTCACCCAGGGCGCCACCCTGGAACAGGCAGACAAGCGTGTCCAGTACCTCACCCAGGGCACCACCCTGGAACAGTGAGACAAGCGCGTCCAGTCCCTCACCCGGGGCACTACCTTAGAACAGGCAGACAAGCGCGTCCAGTACCTCACCCAGGGCGCCACCCTGGAACAGGCAGACAAGCGTGTCCAGTACCTCACCCGGGCACCACCCTGGAACAGGCAGACAAGCGCGTCCAGTACTTCACCCAAGGCACCACCCTGGAACAGGCAGACAAGCGCATCCAGTACTTCACCCTGGGCACCACCCTGGAACAGGCAGACAAGCGCGTCCAGTACTTCACCCAGGGCGCCACCCTGGAACAGGCAGACAAGCGCGTCCAGTACCTCACCCGGGCACCACCCTGGAACAGGCAGACAAGCGCGTCCAGTACTTCACCCAGGGCACCACCCTGGAACAGGCAGACAAGCGCGTCCAGTACTTCACCCAGGGCACCACCCTGGAACAGGCAGACAAACGTGTCCAGTACCTCACCCAGGGCACCACCCTGGAACAGGCAGACAAGCGTGTCCAGTACTTCACCCTGGGCACCACCCTGGAACAGGCAGACAAGCGCGTCCAGTACTTCACCCAGGGCACCACCCTGGAACAGGCAGACAAGCGCGTCCAGTACTTCACCCAGGGCACCACCCTGGAACAGGCAGACAAGCGCGTCCAGTACCTCACCCAGGGCACCACCCTGGAACAGGCAGACAAGCGCGTCCAGTACCTCACCCAGGGCACCACCCTGGAACAGGCAGACAAGCGCGTCCAGTACCTCACCCAGGGCACCACCCTGGAACAGGCAGACAAGCGCGTCCAGTACCTCGCCCAGGGCACCACCCTGGAACAGGCAGACAAGCGCGTCCAGTACCTCACCCAGGGCACCACCCTGGAACAGGCAGACAAGCGCGTCCAGTACCTCACCCAGGGCACCACCCTGGAACAGGCAGACAAGCGCGTCCAGTACCTCACCCAGGGCACCACCCTGGAACAGGCAGACAAGCGCGTCCAGTACCTCACCCAGGGCACCACCCTGGAACAGGCAGACAAGCGCGTCCAGTACTTCACCCAGGGCACCACCCTGGAACAGGCAGACAAGCGCGTCCAGTACTTCACCCAGGGCACCACCCTGGAACAGGCAGACAAGCGCGTCCAGTACTTCACCCTGGGCACCACCCTGGAACAGGCAGACAAGCGCGTCCAGTACTTCACCCGGGGCACCACCCTGGAACAGGCAGACAAGCGCGTCCAGTACTTCACCCAGGGCACCACCCTGGAACAGGCAGACAAGCGCGTCCAGTACTTCACCCAGGGCACCACCCTGGAACAGGCAGACAAGCGCGTCCAGTACCTCACCCGGGGCACCACCCTGGAACAGGCAGACAAGCGCGTCCAGTACTTCACCCTGGGCACCTCGTCTACAGTGGCTCACTGGAAGAATACTTCTGCCTGCTTCTTGAAATTAATATTGCTCTTCAATTTCATCCTTGTAATCTCTTTCTCAGTGATAAACAGACGATACGCTTTGTCACAGCCTCAAACAGCATACATAATTAGATGCAAGTTGTGAGCGTGTGGATTCAAAGCGCTCTGTAGTCAATGAATATATCATGACTGGATGATTTTTAGCTTAACCTAAGGATCAGATCGAATTAATTGAAGTCAGTGTTGACATCAAAGTGTGATATCAAGAAGCCTGTGTTCTTTCTAGTAAGGGTTCTGGAACTGCTGTTTGAGGTTCAGTTCCAGGCGTCACTGTAGTTATTATTCCATTTCCACGGAAGGCGGTGTAAACTTCCAGCGCATCTACGTTGTGATTAGTGATGTCTACCATAAACTGCAGAAAGTAGTTAGTAGTAATACCAGGGATGGTTACACCTGGTGATCTTGCTGCACTTAGTTCAAACCTCTTCACTTCTGGATGATGAAGACACATGCATACCGTTATGGCATTTCGTCGTATTATCATTAATCTTCATTAAAACTGACTAAGCCACTCACAACCGCATGTTTCTTTTAATAAAACATCGTATTTGTAAAATGGAAAGAATCCATGGCTGCTTAGCGAATCAATCGAGAACTCTGAGCTAAGGTGCTGATGCATCTCAACAGCCAGACCGATCTGAAGTACAGTGTTGAGGACTCCAGCGTCGAATAGCCCGAACAATAGCCTGTCCACCGATGCAATCTTTACGTCTGCCGTCTTTGTCAGTGAATAATATTCTTAAAAGGAGCTGCAAAATTTGCAATATGAACATCGTATTCTCTTTCAAAGGCAAAATATTATCAGGAGTACGGAGGTAAACACCTTCTGAAGTGTTCCTTCACCTTGGTGAGAGCTTCACTTGTCATTATAATCCTCACCTTTTTTCCGTATCGGACTCCTCATCTTTTTCCCGTGTCATTTAAGTTACTGAGCGATACACAAATAACCCGCACCTAGGAAACTAAAGTTATGACGACATTTCTGCCTGACTTGAACCATTAACAAGTTTGACGGTGCTGGGACTTGTTATTGTTAAGTGCTGCGCTCCTGGCCAGATGGTGCTCAGTGTGCTGACCAGATGGTGCTCAGTGTGCTGACAAGATGGTGCTCAGCGTGCTAACCAGATGGTGCTCGGCGTGCTGACCAGATGGTGCTCAGCGTGCTGACCAGATGGTGCTCAGCGTGCTAACCAGATGGCGCTCTGTATAGTCCTTGTGGCTTAGCGCTTCTTTCTGATTATAATAATAATAACCAGATGGCGCTCAGCGTACTGACCAGATGGCGTTCAGCGTACTGACCAGATGGCGTTCAGCGTACTGACCAGATGGCGTTCAGCGTACTGACCAGATGGCGCTCAGCGTACTGACCAGATGGCGCTCATCGTGCTGACCAGATGGTGCTCAGCGTGCTAACCAGATGGTGCTCAGTGTGCTGACCTACATGACGTATCCAAAAACGAACACAACAGAAGTAATAACGAAGGAAAAAAGAATAAAACAAAGCCATAATAAAGATAAAACGTCCAAATCCCTAATCTCCCATTAAAAATATAAAATTAAAACGTTCCCCGGCCAAATTTTTTTTAATTTTTTTATACGTTTTTCGGTATTGATTACAAAATAAAGTTACCACAGAAATTATTTTTCTCTTACAGAATATAGGTCACCGAAATGCTCTCTCACTTTAATTGCATTACTAGCGCCTGTTATTACCTGCGTAACCGTTTCTCCTCTGTGGTAAACGTCAGGATATTTCCCGAGAGTCGCTCGAGAAGCCTCGAAAGACAGGGGAGAGTCCAAATTGTGGCTGAGGTAGTTGAAAAAACCACAGGATCGTTGTTGAAGCTGGAGGACGGGTTGGATACTCACACGGACAGTATTGAATACCACTGAAAGATGTAATAAGACGCTGGTGCACCGATACTTTACTTCTCGTCTGTTATATATATATATATATATATATATATATATATATATATATATATATATATATATATATATATATATATATATATATATATATATATATATATATATATATATATAATCTTCCAAATGTACATATTTTTCTATGTTTTTCAGTGTTCTTATATTTTCTTGTACATTTACCTTCTAGTTTACATTTTCCTTCTCACCAACTTCGAATCTCCCAGAGCTCTTCCACATCTCCTTTCTTCCTTCCTTCCCATCTTCTACTCTTCTTCGCCAACTCCTCTACCTCCATTTCTCCCCCCTTCTCCACCTTCATTTCCACCATCACTCCCATCTCCTGCTCAGTCTCCTCCTCCTCCTCCTCCCCATTCTTTTTTCGTTTGTGCCTTTCTCCCTCACCCCCATTCTCTTGAGGTGTTGTTGTGGGCTGAGTGATGAGAGGTCATGGTGGGTGTGTTCACTGGTAATGAAGATACACAAAGGTCAGCCTCTGGCTACTCCATATGCAAATTAAGCAATACAGGGGGCCGAGCACTGGAGAGAGAAAGAGAGGAAAGTACAGGGGGAGCTGGGGATGATGGCAGGGGAGGGTGATGACAGGGGAGGATGATGGCAGGGGTGGTGGAGATGATGGCAGGAAGATGAAGATGGTGATAGGAAGATGGAGATGATGGCAGGGAGGTAGAGGTGATGGCAAAGGAGGGTGATGGCAGGGGAGGATTATGACAGGGGTGGTGAAGATGATGGCAGAGAGGTGAAGATGACAGCAGGGAGGTGGACATGATGGCAGGGAGGTGGAGATGGTGGCAGGGAGGTAAAGATGATGGCAAGGAAGGGTGATGGCAGGGGAGGATTATGACAGGGGTGGTGGAGATGATGGCAGGGAGGTAGAGATGATGGCAGGGAGGTATAGATGGTGGCAGGGAGGTAGAGGTGATGGCAGGGAGGTGTAGATGATGGCAGGGAGGTAGAGATGATGGTAAGGGAGTTGATGGCAGGGGAGGATGATGGCAGGGAGGTAGAAATGATGGCAGGGAGGTAGAGATGATGGCAGGGAGGTAGAGATGATAGCAGGGAGGTAGAGATGATCGCAGGGAGGTAGAGATGATGGCAGAGAGGTAGAGATGATGGCAAGGGAGTTGATGGCAGGGGAGGATGATGGGAGGTAGAGATGATGGCAGGGAGGTGTAGATGGTGGCAGGGAGGTAGAGATGATGGCAGGGAGGTGTAGATGATGGCAGGGAGATAGAGATGATGGCAGGGAGGTAGAGATGATGGCAGAGAGGTAGAGATGATGGCAGGGAGATAGAGATGATCGCAGGGAGGTAGAGATGATGGCAGGGAGGTAGAGATGATGGCAGGGAGGTAGAGATGATGGCAGAGAGGTAGAGATGATCGCAGGGAGGTAGAGATGATCGCAGGGAGGTAGAGATGATGGCAGGGAGGTAGAGATGATGGTAGGGAGGTAGAGATGATGGCAGGGAGGTAGAGATGATAGCAGGGAGGTAGAGATGATGACAGGGAGGTAGAGATGATGGCAGTGAGGTAGAGATGATCGCAGGGAGGTAGAGATGATGGCAGGGAGGTAGAGATGATGGCAGAGAGGTAGAGATGATGGCAGGGAGATAGAGATGATCGCAGGGAGGTAGAAATGATGGCAGGGAGGTAGAGATGATGGCAGGGAGGTAGAGATGATGGCAGAGAGGTAGAGATGATCGCAGGGAGGTAGAGATGATCGCAGGGAGGTAGAGATGATGGCAGGGAGGTAGAGATGATGGTAGGGAGGTAGAGATGATGGCAGGGAGGTAGAGATGATATCAGGGAGGTAGAGATGATGACAGGGAGGTAGAGATGATGGCAGGGAGGTAGAGATGATGGCAGGTAGGTAGAGATGATCGCAGGGAGGTAGAGATGATCGCAGGGAGGTAGAGATGATGGCAGGGAGATAGAGATGATGGCAGGAAGGTAGAGATGATGGCAGGGAGGTAGAGATGATGGCAGGGAGGTAGAGATGATGGCAGGGAGGTGTAGTTGGTAACAGGTGGTGGAAGGGATGGCTGGGGAGGAATATACAAAACAAAGCAAGAGAGAAATGCGTGTTCCTAGTGGTGGGTTGTGTTACTAATGACCCGATATAATGACTACAGTTACGTTAATGGCACTATATGATGACTACAGGTACGTTTTTGACGAGATATAATGACTACAGTTACGTTAATGGCACTATATGATGACTCCAGGTACGTTTTTGACGAGATATAATGACTACAGTTACGTTAATGGCACTATATGATGACTCCAGGTACGTTTTTGACGAGATATAATGACTACAGTTACGTTAATGGCACTATATGATGACTCCAGGTACGTTTTTGACGAGATATAATGACTACAGTTACGTTAATGGCACTATATGATGACTCCAGGTACGTTTTTGACGAGATATAATGACTACAGTTACGTTAATGGCACTATATGATGACTCCAGGTACGTTTTTGACGAGATATAATGACTACAGTTAAGTTAAGGGTGCTATATGATGACTCCAGGTACGTTTTTGACGAGATATAATGACTACAGTTAAGTTAAGGGTGCTATATGATGACTCCAGGTACGTTTTTGACGAGATATAATGACTACAGTTACGTTAATGGCACTATATGATGACTCCAGGTACGTTTTTGACGAGATATAATGACTACAGTTACGTTAATGGCACTATATGATGACTACACGTACGTTTTTGACGAGATATAATGACTACAGTTACGTTAATGGCACTATATGATGACTACTGGTACGTTTTTGACGAGATATAATGACTACAGAAATATTAATGAGACAATATAATGGCTACAGTAACGTCAATATATTTTATGACACCGTCACAATAAATTAATAATTAAAAGGAAACAAAATCATTTTTTATACAAAAAATGTATCCAGGTTTAAAAATACAATAGATGTATATGAGAACGGCCTAATTTATTATCAAAGAAAAAACCCTAAGAAAATAATGGCACTTGGCGTATTACAATATAAAAAATCTGTTCATCTCTAGTTTGCTGACATACAGTAAAGCTTTAGTTAAACGCGTAGTAATATGGATCTTTTTAAGCTTCACAGCAGCAACAGCCTCGTTGATCAGGCCCTGACCCACTAGGAGGCCTGGTCATGGACCGGGCCGCGGGGGCGTTGATCCCCGGAATGCCCTCCAGGTAGACTCCAGGTAGACGCCAGGTAGACATATATCTTGACACCATCGCCTCCAAGATCACAACAGACTCCTGCACACAAGGTGCTACTGGCTGGTTGGGTAAAGAGGGTTTAATTAGTCCCATCGACTACACGAGGGTCATTAAGACCTTTTTATCATTAGACAAGGGTAGTTTAATCCCAGAAGTATATTCCTCAGCGTATACATACGTTCATTCCCTCAGCGTATACATACGCTGAGCGAAATATTTCGGTGTGTAGAAACTGTGTATGGATACTCAGCCTACGAAGGCTATGGATGCTTACAGAGGCGACATTTTTATTTTCGATTGTCTTCCCATTAAATTGATGTTCGCTTCTTGGTGGACAGTTTTTGATATTGTGGGCGCTGATTAGTGGGTCCTGGAGTCACTGGGGCCATGTTGGTACACTATGGCTCTAGGTACAGAGCCTCTTGAGTCCCCTCTACGAACGTTTGATTTGTGATAGAGAATTTAGTCTTAATGGTGATCTGTGACTTCTGATGAAGTTTTTGGAGGAAGGAATAAAAAGGCACAATACTGTCACTGGAACAATCCACAAATACCCACACAGAAGAGAATGAAACATGTAACTGGTTAATAAGTTCCATTTTCCCTAGCTTGGGGGGTTCTGGGGGGTCAACGCCCCCACGAGGCAGACCTTGACCAGGCCTCCTGGGGGATCAGGTGCAGGTTATTTGTGGAAGGTTTTCCGGGTCCTGATAATAGCTTCTGACTCCTCGTGGAAAATCTCTGGCAAGTGTTGACTCATGGGAGAGTCTTGGTCGACTTTGACTCCTGACGTAGGATGTCCGAGGTCCAAATGACTTCTTGCGCAACGTCTACGGAAGTTTGATAATGCTGTTTTGGCTGCTGGTTTAAAGTCCTGCAGGTGTTGTTGGTGATGTTTAAATATCTCTATTCAACATACGTGAATTTCTTGCTATAATATTGTTGACCTTTCCACTGCAGCATATGACAATGTACACCACGGGACTTGGAGTATTGTGGCAAGTGTTTACTCAGGAAATTGCATCGAACGCCACGAGCGAGTCGGTAAGAGCAGTTTCTTAACGCAGGAGGAGGGAGAGGGATGGAGTTAGTGTAAACAGAAGAGAGAAAGAGAGTGTGTGTAAACAGAAGAGAGACAGTGAAAGCTTGAGGATGGCTGAAATAGAGAGGGTGATAAAGCATGAGGAGAGATTCGCGTATATATATAAACATAATCCTTGAATTGAAATTTGAGAGTACTTTCTAGATTCTGGATGTTGTTAATGTTACGTTCGTGTTCGGTTCATTGTCGAACCCAACCATTCCGAATTGTAGTGGCGACTGAGTGCGAGTCCAGGCACACCAGATGCGGAAAATAAACTGGGAAGACCACGCCTAGGAACCTCAAAAATAGGAAGACGACCTTGGAGTTAGCGTAATACCACACGACAGCTTATGAGCGTCTGGCAGACTTAAGCACAGGATTCATGTACCTTATTAACAGTGTAGCGGGATACTAGAGAACGACTATAGGCAAAAACCGTACAGTACCGGAAGAGATACGCAAAGGACTCGAAAAGGCAGATAGTGAAAGATTATTTGAAAGGAGAGAAGAAGGTGCAAGGGGTCGAAGATGGAAATTAAAGAAGCAAATGAGACACAGATATGTCAGTGGAGTGCTGTTAGGAATAAGGTGGTCAGTTAATGGATACACAGTCTTCAGAATATGTATGACAGAACCCTGGAGGCCAAGAATAGAATGTGACCTTTCATGAGCGGTCGAGAGGCGGGGCCAAGAGCCGAGACTCAACCATTACAACCGCAGATAGCTGCGTACAGCATCCCGGCGGGGAAGGGGGCGGTCGTGAAGATAGGACAGTCACGCTGCACTCTGAAGCCTTCTCGAGGACTACCATTGTTGTGTGCGGTCACGTGGACTTGTGGATGCAGGTTTTGGTGAGATAGTGAGAAGATAGTGCACGGGGCAGCCACGGAAGGGGTGATCCTAGGAGAGGAGGGCGTGCGCATCACCTGCTGATAGGGAAGGCGGGGAGGTGAGGTGAGGTAGTCAGGAGTCGCCGCCGCGCCAGTTGCCACCGGTTCCCCGGTACGAGGCCAGTCGATATCGCTGCTCTGCTGCTCCCCACTGCTGCTGCTTGTGTGACAGCTTCCCGCTGCTCTTCCTGGCCCTCCGGCCCCTCTCACACGTGCAGACACCCCGTACCACCCCCCCCTCTCTCTCTCTTCCTTCCTTCTCCCTTGTTGCACACTCACTCGTTAGTTCACACCAGCTATTAGCGATGCTGACTCCTGCAGACTCGCTGAACATACGCAGACCACTCTTGAGCGTATATCTCTGAACACAAAGTGTACTCACTTCGACACAAAGTGAAATTACGAATGATAACAATGGTTAACAAGTTGCTGTAGTAACCACAACGGCAATCAGACGAACGGCAAGAAGAAGTATTCAAACCAAGGCAAGAGGAAGCAGAAGGAGCAACAGATCAAGAAGCAACAGGAGTAACGGGAAGTTGAAATAGGTACTGAGCAAGAGGAGGCAAGAGAGGCGTAGAGAAGAGTAGAGAAGAGGTGCTGAGATTGGCGTAAAGGTGATAACATGATGATCACAGCGCCTCCAAGCTCGTAGAGGAGGTGACCAATGTTCCGGCCAACTTCCGAGTCCAAAACAGTCGTGTTTCACCCTCATAAGATGTTTGCCTCCCGACGTAAGAGCCTCCCGGACGCGTCCGCCCTCCCTTCAGCTTCCTCAGGCATCGCTGCTCGCAACACCAAGAGACGAGCTTCAAATGGCTTTCTTAACCCAGGTATATGATGGTGCCCTAAACCCTTGTCTCAACCCAAGTTCCTAATGCTCAATGTCTAAACCCAGGCTTCTAATCTTCCATGTCAAAACCCAGGCTTCTAATGTTCCATATCTAAACCCAGGTTTCTAATGTCCCTTGTCTCAACCCAGGCTCCTAGTGTCCCTTGTCTCAACCCAGGCTCCTAACATCCCATGTCTCAACCCAGGCTCCTAACGTCCCTTGTGTAAACCCAGGCTCCTAACGTCCCTTGTGTAAACCCAGGCTCCTAACGTCCTTTGTCTCAACCCAGGCTCCTAACATCCCATGTCTCAACCCAGGCTCCTAACGTCCCTTGTGTAAACCCAGGCTCCTAACGTCCCTTGTGTAAACCCAGGCTCCTAACGTCCTTTGTTTCAACCAAGGCTCCTAACGTCCCTTGTGTAAACCCAGGCTCCTAACGTCCCTTGTGTAAACCCAGGCTCCTAACGTCCTTTGTCTCAACCCAGGCTCCTAACATCCCATGTCTCAACCCAGGCTCCTAACGTCCCTTGTGTAAACCCAGGCTCCTAACGTCCCTTGTGTAAACCCAGGCTCCTAACGTCCTTTGTTTCAACCAAGGCTCCTAACGTCCCTTGTGTAAACCCAGGCTCCTAACGTCCCTTGTTACAACCCAGGCTCCTAACATCCCTTGTCTCACTCAAACCAGGCTCCTAACGTCCCTTGTGTAAACCCAGGCTCCTAAAGTCCCTTGTCTCAACCCAGGCTCCTAACGTCCCTTGTGTAAACCCAGGCTCCTAACGTCCCTTGTCTTAACCCAGGCTTCTAACGTCCCTTGTATAAACCCAGGCTCCTAACGTCCCTTGTCTCAACCCAGGCTCCTAACGTCCCTTGTATAAACCCAGGCTCCTAACGTCCCTTGTATAAACCCAGGCTCCTAACGTCCCTTGTCTCAACCAAGGCTCCTAACGTCCCTTGTCTCAACCCAGGCTCCTAACGTCCCTTGTATAAACCCAGGCTCCTAACGTCCCTTGCATAAACCCAGGCTCCTAACGTCCCTTGTCTCACTCAACCCAGGCTCCTAACGTCCCTTGTCTCACTCAATCCAGGCTCCTAACGTCCCTTGTGTAAACCCAGGCTCCTAACGTCCCTTGTCTCAACCCAGGCTCCTAACGTCCCTTGTCTCAACCCAGGCTCCTAACGTCCCTTGTATAAACCCAGGTTCCTAACGTCCCTTGTATAAACCCAGGCTCCTAACGTCCCTTGTCTCAACCCAGGCTCCTAACGTCCCTTGCATAAACCCAGGCTCCTAACGTCCCTTGTCTCACTCAACCCAGGCTCCTAACGTCCCTTGTCTCACTCAATCCAGGCTCCTAACGTCCCTTGTGTAAACCCAGGCTCCTAACGTCCCTTGTATAAACCCAGGCTCCTAACGTCCCTTGTCTCAACCCAGGCTCCTAACGTCCCTTGTATAAACCCAGGCTCCTAACGTCCCTTGTATAAACCCAGGCTCCTAACGTCCCTTGTATAAACCCAGGCTCCTAACGTCCCTTGTATAAACCCAGGCTCTTAACGTCCCTTGTATAAACCCAGGCTCCTAACGTCCCTTGTCTCAACCCAGGCTCCTAACGTCCCTTGTCTCAACCCAGGCTCCTAACGTCCCTTGTATAAACCCAGGCTCCTAACGTCCCTTGTATAAACCCAGGCTCCTAACGTCCCTTGTATAAACCCAGGCTCCTAACGTCCCTTGTATAAACCCAGGCTCCTAACGTCCCTTGTATAAACCCAGGCTCCTAACGTCCCTTGTCTCAACCCAGGCTCCTAACGTCCCTTGTCTCAACCCAGGCTCCTAACGTCCCTTGTATAAACCCAGGCTCCTAACGTCCCTTGTATAAACCCAGGCTCCTAACGTCCCTTGTATAAACCCAGGCTCCTAACGTCCCTTGTATAAACCCAGGCTCCTAACGTCCCTTGTCTCAACCCAGGCTCCTAACGTCCCTTGTATAAACCCAATCGAAATTGTTTACTGCTCGTTTCCAGACTCTGTATGGCTCCTATGGGTTTACCGCTCACCCCCTCCCCCCGTGAATATTTAGTACCTCGAGGAAGAGGATATTTAGGCAGAGGCAACTTGTTATTGTATTCACAGGGAAGTGTTAAACCCTGAGGGGTCACACAGCCGCCCCCGTCCGGGTTTGATAAAATAATTTGGTTCAATTCTAAGGGGATGGCAGCTCCAATTTCCCTGGATCAAGAGCCCTTCACCAGCATCACGGCACCTCCCTAGGAGGGAGACATATAGATGTATCATATTACAGTTATAATAATAATAATAATAATAAATATATTATTATTTTAATAATAATAATATTATTATGATTATTGTTATTATAATTATAATAATAATAATAATAATAATAATAATAATAATTATATTATTATAATAATAATAATAATTATTATTATTATTATTGTTATTATAATTATAATAATAATAATAATAATAATAATAATAATAATAATAATAATAATTATAATATTAATAATAATAATAATAATAATAATAATAATAATAATAATAATAATAATAATAATTATAATATTAATAATAATAATAATAATAATAATAATAATAATAATAATAATTATTATTATTATTATTATTATTATTATTATTATTATTATTATTTTTATTATTATTATTATTATAAAACAAGTCCTAAACCCTTATGGGTCACGCAGGATAAAATATGTGCAAATGTATGAGTTTGGGAGAATCGCGAGACCTTAAATATTGAGTAACTTTCGGACATCTTTTAAAAATCTGTTTCTCAGTTGGAAGTGTGTCTATGGTATTTATTATCTTATTTTTTAATAGTAAAACCTATTTGTTGAAATGACGGTTTATGGAGCTGACATTACCTATGGCCTAGTTTTTTTTTCACTCACAGGATGAGTGGCACTGTCTAAGAATGGTGTTGGCACTGAGGATGAGTGGCACTGTCTAAGACTGTCTTTAAGGCTGCATATTCACTCACAGGATGAGTGGCACTGTCTAAGACTGTCTTTAAGGCTGCATATTCACTCACAGGATGAGTGGCACTGTCTAAGACTGTCTTTAAGGATGCATATTCACTCACAGGATGAGTGGCACTGTCTAAGACTGTCTTTAAGGGTGCATATTCACTCACAGGATGAGTGGCACTGTCTAAGACTGTCTTTAAGGCTGCATATTCACTCACAGGATGAGTGGCACTGTCTAAGACTGTCTTTATTCACTCACTGTCTTTAGGATGAGTGGCACTGTCTAAGACTGTCTTTAAGGGTGCATATTCACTCACAGGATGAGTGGCACTGTCTAAGACTGTCTTTAAGGCTGCATATTCACTCACAGGATGAGTGGCACTGCCTAAAACTCTCTTTAAGGCCGTATATTCACTGACTGGATGAGTAGTGTGACCTCGCTCCTTTATCATTCCCCCCAACCCACTCAAAAAAAAAAAATGAGTAGTCTCCCTGGTCAGAATCTTGCGGGTTAAACAGTGCTTCAAATGTAAACGTGGTTTAGAGGCTATTCTGGTGCTTGGAAAAACTAATGGAGATTAAACAAACGGATGATGTGGGAGTTGCGGTAATGAGGCACTTGAAGCTTCAAGGACGGTGGTGATTATCGCTGGTCCTATACACCGCTTCCAACACACTATCTGCAAAGAGGTTTGCGTTGAAATACTTCTCTGCCTCGGAAGCTGTGGCGTTTTTGGGCCCCCTTCTGTGCAAGTTGTTACCTGATTGATCCTTCTACCGCGTGGTTCATCATCATTCGGTCACCTAGTTCACCATTCAGATGCTTGGTAGATCGTCCAGAGACCTGGTTTACCTTTCAGACACCTGGTAGATCGTCCAGTGACCTGGTTCACCATTCAGATACCTGGTAGATCGTCCAGAGACCTGGTTCATCATTCAGATACCTGGTAGATCGTCCAGAGACCTGGTTAACCATTCAGATACCTGGTAGATCGTCCAGAGACCTGGTTCACCTTTCAAACACATGGTAGATCGTCCAGAGACCTGGTTAACCATTCAGATACCTGGTAGATCGTCCAGAGACCTGGTTAACCATTCAGATACCTGGTAGATCGTCCAGAGACCTGGTTCACCTTTCAAACACATGGTAGATCGTCCAGAGACCTGGTTAACCATTCAGATACCTGGTACATCACTGGTACATCACTACCACCACCCAGCACCAACTACCAGCACTACCAACACCAACCACCACACTCACCACCACCCATCACCAAACCACTAACAACCACCATCACCACCTCTGCCACCAGTACAAACACATACATGTTGACCTAGCAAGCCAGCACATGAATTTACTACCTATGTAATAAACAGCACGAGTGTCTTGCATGGTGTATTGGCCGCTTCAAGAGGAATGCATTAATGCTGTTGAAGGGCTCTTGATCCAGTGAATTGGATCTACCCTTTCGTAAACTCGTATTAAACCTGATTGTCTCCCATTATCCAGGCGCTTTATGGCCCTTAGCATTTTAATGTTTTATTCATATATATATATATATATATATATATATATATATATATATATATATATATATATATATATATATATATATATATATATATATATATACACATATATATCAGCAGAACAGGAAAGTCGCTGGTAGTGTTCGGCAACCTCTACTAAAGGTCTTAATCCATTGAGTACAACATCTCATCACCTTTAATTTCATCCCTTTGCTCCCCTTTTACCCCCTTAGTCCTACTTACCCCTGCCTTCCAGCCCCCCTTTCCCCATTTCCTCTCTACCCCTTTTTTTTCTCTTCTCTGTTCGTCCTCTCGCTCTTTTTATTTTTTTGTTTAAATTTTGCAGCGGGATATTTTTAACCCTTGGGTACGATGTCTTCTCTGTCTCTACCCTATGTAAATTTCTTGATTTTCAACTCTTGTGCACAATAGAACTCTCTTTTCTCTCTCTCTCTCTCTCTCTCTCTCTCTCTCTCTCTCTCTCTCTCTCTCTCTCTCTCTCTCTCTCTCTCTCTCTCTCTCTCTCTCTCTCTCTCTCTCTCTCTTTTCTCTCTCACTCTGCAATTCATCATTCTTGTAAGATTATATTACCATTTCTTGTGGGTTTTCTTAAGAGTTCATTATCCTGTAATATTTTTTTTCCAACTTTATGAAATATGTATATATATATATATATATATATATATATATATATATATATATATATATATATATATATATATATATATATATATATATATATATATATATATATATATATATATATATATATATATATATATATATACATATATATATATGTATATATATATATATATATATATATATATATATATATAAATATATATATATATATATATATATACATATACATATATATATATAGCGAAATTCCATACGCTTTCGTGACTTCTCACATTATCAAGGAGATATAAAAAATGAGCTTGTAAGGAGAAAAGGAAAGTACTTTTGAAGCAAAATTGGTTGAATGTGCTTAGATGTAGAATGTTTATTTTGAATAAACTGACTGGATGAAGGAAGCTTGATACCCTAGCGCCGTGTGAAAGACAGTAAACTGGAGGAGAAGACTGTCAACGGCAAAGAAGTAGTAAATGAGGTTAAATCTGTTATATCCGAGAGAAGGGATGCTAAAGAATAGCAATGTTAAATGGGGAAAAAAATAGTGTGTAGATGGTAAGAGGTATAAACGTTTAAATTCAAGAATTTTGCGGATTTGAATAAAAGCAGAATGTGCGAAGCTAATTACAATATGTTCATGCGCCTGGAGGCAAGAGGAGGCGCAGAGGAAAGGTAGAGATTTCGGGAGGTGTGTAATGTGAATATTTAAAAGACTTTTGAACCAAGTGAGAATATAACTATTGTGGGGGAACCTCAACTTCTGCGTCTGAAGAGGCTGTCGTGGAGAGCATAGAAGGGAGATGAGAAGTAGTGGTGGGAGGCTTTTAACTGAATTGTATTTGGTATCAGGTTCAGGTATAGGTAATACCCTTCAAGGAAGCGAGGATAAGTAAGTAAAGGAATTGTGTTGTAATGCGCAATGACGACAGTTTGCTAGACTTTGTATTTATTGGTGAGTAAATGGTTGATGGGTTGGTGTTGTATATGGACGTGTAAGTCCTCAGAGGATCACCTGATATGCCAGGTCATTAAGTAAATGGATAGCTAGAGTAAAAGGGAGAGGGAATAGAAGGAGAATGATACCAGAGTGTAAGAGAGAAAGCAAGTGAATGGACTAAGGAAGGGAACGGTGGGGTGTACGACCAACTAAAAAACAGTGAGCTAGAGTGATAGAAAGAGAGTTAGGAGTTGAATGAAGAATGCAGTAGAGGATTCATTTTTGAGGAGGAAGAGTGTAGATGCAGAGGAAGGAATGACTGGTGGATTGAAGAAATTAATTTGACGGTAAGGGAAATAACATTAGAACACGAAAGGCTGCAACAATTTAAATGTGATAAACTGAAGGGGAAGCATAGGGAGAGAGAAAGTAGAGGATAAATGAGTAGTGGAGTGCAAGAGGGTAAATGAAATAATGGGAGAGTCTTTATCAGCCAATTTTTTTAAGAATAAGAAAGTTTTGGAGAGAGATTAATAAGTTGAGAAAGTCTGGGGGAGCAAATAGACCTGGCAGTTAATAATGAAAGAGATGAGATGTTACAGGGCAAGGTGGAAACATTGGAAAGATAGAGAGAATATTTTGAGGAAATGTTAAATGTTGATGATGTTCGTAGTAGGGAAGAGCAACGATCGAAGAAAGGGGTGAGACAGTGGGTAGGATGAGAGTTAAAATAGGTAGGAGTGATTGAATTAAGACTGCCATGCTGAAAGTAGGTGAGGATACACTTTTTAAATTCTTAATATATTTGTTGAATATATGATAGAAGGGAATGTACCTAAGGATTGGCAGAGAGCACACACAATTCCTAATTATGAGGGGAAAAGAGGACAACGGTGTCAGAAGTGTATAAGCTTGTTGAGTATACTGGGTAAAGTGTTCTGTATAATAACTGTTGAAAGAGTTAATACAAAAACAGTAAGAAGAATTTAAGTGAAACAAGAATTATTTATGAAGGATAGAGGATGCGTAGGCCAAGTGTTTACATCATAGCATGTAGATAAACATTAAATAGATAAGGGTCAAACGCTTTTTGATGTATTTTTGGATTAAGAAAATACTCATGCTAGGGTGTATAGGGAGGTAGATGTTGTAGATGTAGGTAATACTTTATGAAAAACTGCTGAGTTTTATGAGAAGAGGGAGGCTCAGGTTAGCGTATGTCGGAAAGAAGGTGATTAGACCGGCATATGTGATGTCACCTTGATTATTTAACACATATACAGATTAGCTGTAACAGAAGCGAATGCTGGTGTGTCTAGACGGTGGTGGATTCAAAGATAATAAGTCTGGAATGAAGTGGAAACTGTCACAGTTACTTCCTCTTTTTATTTTTGCTGTTAAAGCAGTGCATTTTAGAGAGTAGGAAGAGAGAATGCAAAGAGTGGTGGAGGAGCTTGAATGGACATGTAAAGAGGTGAATGTGTAGACCAGAAAAGAGCAAGTTAATGAGAGTTTGGAAAAAAATTATGTCAGATTGGAGGTAAGAAGTATGCAGAAAGTAAATGGATTTATGCATTTGTGAATTAATTTATCTGCAGCTGGGAGTATGAAAGACAAGATGAATCATCTGATAAACGAGGAAATAAAAAGTTATACGGTGTATTAGGGTATCTCTGGAAAAGAATATTTATCAATGGAGGCAAAAGGGAAAATGTACCTGAGACTAAGGGCCGCCAAAACTTTTATATGATTGTGAATTATGGTTCTTTAAAGTTGCAGTGAGGATAAATCAGGAGGAAGTAGAAATGTCGTGCTTTAGAATAATGAGAACTGTAAATATGAGGAAGAGAATAATGCGTGAAGATATTGCTAAGAGACGGAAGTAGCAAATGTTGAGGGTGTAGCATTAGAGGATGATTGAAAAGGCGTATTAATCCGGGTAGATGGAAGGAGTTGCATGGGTCGTCACAGGAAGAGTTTATGGGAAGGAGTGAAGGAGGTTTTGAGTCGAAGGACTTGAGCACCCAGCAGGCATGAGAGATTGTGTTAGATATGAGTGTGTACTCACCTATAAGTGGTTGCAAAGGTCGATTCACAACTCCTGGCCCCGCCTTTCGCTGGTCGTTAGTAGGTCCCCTCTCTTCCTGCCTTAAAGCTATGTATGGATCTTGCTTCCACTACGTCACTCTCCAAATTATTGCACTACCTGACAATCCCAAGGCTGAGGAACTGCTTCTTAACATCCCTGTGACTTATCTGAGTTTTCAACTTTCAGTTGTGTCCACTGGTTCCTGTGTCTCATCTCTGAAACATTCTGTTCCTGTCCATCTTGTCAATTCCATTCAAAATTTTACATGTCGTTATCATGTCTTCCCTATCCCTCCTCTCCTTCGGTACTCACCTAATTGAATTCACCTAAATGTGGTTGCAGGGGTCGAGTCATAGCTCCTGACCCCTCTTATGTGTATGTGTGTGTGTGTGTGTGTGTGTGTGTGTGTGTGTGTGTGTGTGTGTGTGTGTGTGTGTGTGTATGTGTGTGTGTGCGTGTGTAATGGATTCTCAACAGTCTTACAACTGCTACCCAAAATACCGGAACAAATGTACAGGGGAGGGGGGGAATTATTGCACCTGTCTGGCCAGAGCGAACAGTTGTAGGGAAAATTTGAGTCGCACTAAAGTTGCACTGCGGTAACAAGGGAGGGAGAGAGGGAGGAGAAGAGGAAGGGAGATGGGAGGGAGGGAGGGAGGAGAAGCGGAAGGGAGATGGGAGGGAGGGAGGGAGGAGAAGCGGAAGGGAGATGGGAGGGAGGGAGGGAGGAGAAGCGGAAGAGAGATGGGAGGGAGGATGAATAGGAAGGAAAATGGGAGGAAGGGAGAGAGAAAGGATGGAGAGGACAAAGGGAGGGAGGAGGGTGAGGAAGAGAGAGAGAGAGAGAGAGAGAGAGAGAGAGAGAGAGAGAGAGAGAGAGAGAGAGAGAGAGAGAGAGAGAGAGAGAGAGAGAGAGAGAGAGAGAGAGAGAGAGAGAGAGACAGACAGACAGACAGACAGACAGACAGAGAGAGACAGACAGACATACAGACAGACAGACAGACAGACAGACAGACAGACAGACAGACAGACAGACAGACAGACAGACAGACAGACAGACAGACAGACCTCTGCTGGTTATCCTATCCTTATGGTAATTCTATTCCACCGGGATCTTCTATCCCTTCTGGTTATCTTGCACTTCAGCTTCGTCCATCAATTTGATTATCCTATCCCTTCTAGTGTCCTATTCTTTGCCTCTTATCCGTCTGGTTATCTCCTGGGTTATCCTATACTTCCGGCTATCCTATCCCTTCTGGTTTTAAAGCCTCTAAAGCTATTTCTTTTATTTTTCCCCTTCCTCTTCTTTCCTTCTCTTCTCCCCCTTCCCCATACTCCTCCCCCTACCCAATGTCCCCTCACTCTTCCCCAAACCCCTCTCCCCTTCCCACCAAACCCTTTCAACATTCCTACTCTCCGGCCTTCATAGCGAGTAGGGTAGCAGCACACATCTGACATATCATACATATATATATATATATATATATATATATATATATATATATATATATATATATATATATATATATATATATATATATATATATATATATATATATATATATGTGTGTGTGTGTGTGTGTGTGTGTGTGTGTGTGTGTGTGTGTGTGTGTGTGTGTGTGTGTGTGTGTGTGTGTGTGTGTTTTCCTTTTTTTGGGTCTACGTGTAATACCTCGGGAGGAGAGATACGGCCGGTGTGTTAAAAATAATGGGAGTGGTGACACCAGTGCTACTTAATTGATGTTAAGAAAACTCTAATTAACTTAGGCTGACCCACGTCAGTTTTTGGCATTATAAAGCTGCTTTATGATACATTAATTTTAACACGGTAAAGATAAGCAACT
Organism: Cherax quadricarinatus; assembly: GCF_038502225.1. Classification (NCBI taxonomy): domain Eukaryota; kingdom Metazoa; phylum Arthropoda; class Malacostraca; order Decapoda; family Parastacidae; genus Cherax; species Cherax quadricarinatus. The sequence goes on along the minus strand of NC_091328.1, from coordinate 3,006,761 downwards.
AAGTTAGCTGAGTGAAAATTATAATAAATACATACCAGCTTAATTCACAGAAGTATATATACATGAGCGAAGGAAATGCGGAGGCAGCAAGCAAGTAGGGAGGAGATATAGAGAACGAGGGTGACTGGTTGAGAGAGGGCAAGGGAGAGAGAGAGAGGGTAACAGAGAAAGAGAGAGAGAGAGAGAGAGAGAGAAAAGATCTATATAGGATTATTTCCTGCGATCATTTTTCCTCTAGGAAGCAAATAAGTATTGGCTTTTAATTTACGTAGTAAAGATACGAGGTCAATGCTCGAAAAAAATTACATTTATTTTTGTAAATAAAAAGCAGAGTGAATGTAGCACCTGGGGCCAGCCCAGCTATGTAGAATTAAAAACTTGAATGAAAATATTGGCAGAATACGCCTCTCATCAACACTTTTTTGCTCCTGGCGGTATAACCTGGGCGCTTGACTCGGTATACTGGAGCTGCCGTCCACTTCTTTCGATCAAGTCTGACTTTCTAGTATTCCCCAGAAACTCTATGACCTTTATAGGTTCGGCACTCCCCCGTGGATATATAATAAGTGTGTAGGGAGAACCCGTGTCGAGGGAGAGACACAGTTATTTGGTTGTGTCTGTTATCCTGTTACTTGTTTGTGTGTGATATTCTGAGAGTGACTCTCTGTTTTGTTGTTTAACGAGACTAAGATTCACTCAAGATTAAGAGTTGTGTTTTTCGAACACTTGCGTTTATTCACGTATTCAGGGTATTTATCATTGGATAGTTAGATTTAATTAGGTAGGATTAATATTATTGGTTACCTACCTCTAATGATCTTTAGGTCCTTTTGTATACTCAAGTCTTGTCATCGCTAGCTAGCCTGGAACCTAATTGGCTCATCATAAGTTCGCACAAACTTCTAATTGGCCGGATTTCTGCGCCCTCACAAGGTGAGAGTAGCGTTGCCAAGGAAGCAAAAGGAGTCTCTTGTGCTACTGTTTTGTCTATTTGTGGTTCTCCTCTCAGTTATCCTGTGTTCTGACGTCTCTCTCAGCTGTCCTGTGTTCTGACATCTCTCTCAGCTGTCCTGTGTTCTGACATCTCTCTCAGCTGTCCTGTGTTTGACGTCTCTGTCAACATCCCTGAGTTTTACTGTTTACTTCGGTGTCATAGTTCTTCAGTCCTGAGCTTCCCAGTGAAGGGTGTTCCGTGTTGTCATTTTGAGGAAGGTCGAATGGAGCAGCCGTAGTGAGTGGATAAACCCTCTTTTCATCAGATCATACGAGATTACTACTTATCTACCTATCACTGCAATCTTCTCTTGCATTCTGGTGCAGTGTTCCTTTGAGGTCACTGGAAAAGAACTGCATCCCAAAGTTTACTGACACAAACGCTTCACTTACGAGACTGGAGATTCATGGTCCCTGGTACCTACACAGAATCCGGCTAATCCTGACGTGTTACACCGATTCCATAATTCTTCCGTACCTGTATTATCAACCATTAATCGGGAGCCAGTTATTGTACGGTACACAGAAGTAGACAGTGAAGATACGTTATTTGGTCTTCGTGACTGGGAGATGCAACCAAGATACATAATGTGGGTTATGGCATTTTATTATGAAGACGTTTCACCCACCAGGGATTATATCAATAAAGTTTCTGATGGACGAAATGTCTTCACAGTGACATATAACCAGAGTTGTGTGTCTTATTGACATACTGTTAGTATTTTGTACCAGTATATCACCTGACGGAACGAAGACGTAACAGGGAAGTAGTGTATCTGACTCAAGATATGGTAATAACATAACTGCAGACAACTGCCCTGAAATTTTACGACTCACTTGCCCTGGGTTCTAACGCCTGGGTTCTAACCCCTGGGTTCTAACCCCTGGGTTCTAACCCCTGGGTTTTAACCCCTGGGTTCTAACATTCCAAAGTTCAGTATTGTGTGCTCTATTTTCTCAATTAAAACTGCAGGCTCGGGAAATTTATGTAAATAGTGTTTTTTTTTCCCCTCGATATTTATATTCTGTAATCGTTTTGCGTTTCGTACCCCATTAGAGGGGAGCTTTAAAAAATAAAATTATATGTAAAGGCTTTAATGTGGTAGTGAGCTCAGTATTTTGACAAAGTTCTAAATCGACTGTTTAAAGTGTGGTAATATTATGCACACACACACACACACACCACACACCCACACACACACACACACACACACACACACACACACACACACACACACACCCACACACACACACACACACACACACACACACACACACACACACACACACACACACACACACACACACACACACACACACACATACACACACACAGGAGCAGGAGGCCAAGAGAGGAGTACGAAGAAAACAACAGGGTGATGGTGGACACACTGGCTGAGGTGGCAAGAAGAGCTCACTCGAGCAGAGCAAAGTTACTGGTAATGGGCGATTTCAACCACAGGGAGATCGACTGGGAAAACCTGGAGCCACATGGGGGGTCCCGAAACATGGAGAGCCAAGATGATGGATGTGGTACTTGAAAACCTCATGCATCAACATGTCAGGGACACAACCAGAGAGAGAGGGGAGGATGAGCCAGCAAGACTGGATCTTGTGTTCACCCTGAGCAGTTCAGACATTGAGGACATCACTTACGAGAGGCCCCTTGGAGCTAGCGATCATGTGGTTCTGAGTTTTGACTATATAGTAGAGTTACAAGTGGAGAAGGTAACAGGAACTGAAGGGGACAGGCCAAACTATAAAAGGGGAGACTACACAGGTATGAGAAACTTCCTGCAGGAGGTTCAGTGGGACAGAGAAATGGTAGGAAAATCAGTAAACGAGATGATGGAATATGTGGCAACAAAGTGCAAGGAGGCAGAGGAAAGTTTTGTTCCCAAGGGAAACAGAAATAATAAGAGGACCAAAACGAGTCCTTGGTTCACCCGAAGGTGTAGGGAGGCAAAAACTAAGTGCAACAGAGAATGGAAAAGGTACAGGAGGCATAGGACCCAGGAAAATAAGGAGATTAGTAGAAGAGCCAGAAACGAGTATGCACAGATAAGGAGGGAGGCCCAGCGACAGTATGAAAACGACATAGCATCGAAAGTCAAATCTGACCCGAAATTGCTGTATAGCCACATTAGGAGGAAGACAACAGTCAAGGACCAGGTGATAAGGCTGAGGAAAGAAGGTGGAGAACTCACAAGAAACGATCAAGAGGTATGTGAGGAGCTCAACACGAGATTTAAGGAAGTATTTACAGTAGAGACAGGAAGGACTCTGGGGGGACAGACCAGATGGGGACACCAGCAAGGAATACACCAACAAGTGTTGGACGACATACATACAGATGAGGAGGAGGTGAAGAAACTGCTAAGGGACATCGATACCTCAAAGGCAATGGGACCGGACAACATCTCCCTGTGGGTCCTTAGAGAGGGAGCAGATATGTTGTGCGTGCCACTTACCACAATCTTCAACACATCCCTGGAAACTGGGCAACTACCTGAGGTATGGAAGACGGCAAATGTAGTTCCCATTTTTAAAAAAAGGAGACAGAAAAGAGGCACTGAACTATAGACCTGTGTCATTGACGTGTATAGTATGCAAAATTATGGAGAAGATTATCAGGAGGAGAGTGGTGGAGCACCTGGAACGGAACAGGAGTATAAATGCCAACCAGCACGGATTCACGGAAGGCAAATCCTGTGTCACAAACCTTCTGGAGTTTTATGATAAAATAACAGAAGTAAGACAAGAGAGAGAGGGGTGGGTTGATTGCATCTTCTTGGACTGCAAGAAGGCCTTTGACACAGTTCCTCACAAGAGATTAGTGCAGAAGCTAGAGCATCAGGCGCATATAACAGGAAGGGCACTGCAATGGATCAGAGAATACCTGACAGGGAGGCAACAACGAGTCATGGTACGTAATGATGTATCACAGTGGGCACCTGTGACGAGCGGGGGTCCCACAGGGGTCGGTCCTAGGACCAGTGCTATTTTTGGTATATGTGAACGACATGACGGAAGGGTTAGACTCAGAAGTGTCCCTGTTTGCAGATGATGTGAAGTTAATGA
>NC_091328.1:2930187-2997687 GCF_038502225.1 Cherax quadricarinatus | reverse complement strand
TCGCGTTTGGAGACGTTAATATCAACTCTGTACCACAGTTTAAACAAGAGATTACCAGTGGGTCAGCATGTTGTGATCGAGTCATCTACCTCAATACTTCTAAACTGGTTGCTGTCTGCATATGACAAGTTAGTATCGTAAAATCATGTCTTTGCGTAAATGTTGCACTCGGTGTTGTGCTGTGGAGGGTTGCATGGCTTCCTAAAACTCTACACGGGGTGAAAAGTCGGCCCGTTAAACTTAGACGGACACAGATATAACTAATTTAACACTTTATTGTGGCTTGATAAAGTTCCTGAAGAGCGAAACGTTGCCACAATAAAATGTCACATTAGTTGCATCTTTGTCCATTTACCAAATATTTTGCCTGTAATTCTAGGTTCAGTATTGTAGCCAGAGCATTATATTGATCCAGTAGAGTTGGTTCTAGGCCGCACAGAACCCGTACAGTTGGTTCTAGGCCGCACAGAACCCGTACAGTTGGTTCTAGGCCGCACAGAACCCGTACAGTTGGTTCTAGGCCGCACAGAACCCGTACAGTTGGTTCTAGGCCGCACAGAACCCGTACAGTTGGTTGTAGGCCGCAGAGAACCCGGGTGCCAGCACTCATGATGGGACCATCCAAGACGCGATCTGAAGAAAGTTTCGACCGTCAAGAAATATTCTTGTACCGAGCCTATTCATTATGAGTGGTGATAGTCATAATTTACTTGCTTTTTCAAATTGTGTTACAAAAACAATGGTAGAAAACAGCTTGTTATTTTGTACGAGGTGAATAGAGCAGTAAATTATTTAATGTTCTTCTATAATAATTAATAAAATTATGGTGGATGTTGATAGCAAGTAGGAATTTCTTATATTAAATTGCTTTAATTGTAAATTTTAGTACGTTACGTTTGCCAAGATAAATATATTTGATTTTCTTGCATTACTTAGTTACTCTATCAACTCTTATACTCTATTTTCGTCTAAGATAAATAAATAGTTTAAGATTGTCTTTAAGCAGAGCCCCAGACACCTCGCACCTGCTGCCTGTCACTAAGGACCAGCACCTGCTGCCTGTCCCTAAGGACCAGCACCTGCTGCTTGTTCTTAAGGACCAGCACCTGCTGCCTGTCCCTAAGGAAAAGCACCTGCTGCCTGTCCCTAAGGAACAGCACCTGCTGTCTGTCCCTAAGGACCAGCACCTGCTGCCTGTCCCTAAGGAACAGCACCTGCTGTCTGTCCCTAAGGAACAGCACCTGCTGTCTGTCCCTAAGGACCAGCACCTGCTGCCTGTCCCTAAGGACCAGCACCTGTTGCCTGTTCTTAAGGACCAGCACCTGCTGCCTGTTCTTAAGGACCAGCACCTGCTGCCTGTTTCTAAGGAACAGCACCTGCTGCCTGTCCCTAAGGGCCAGCACCTGCTGCCTGTCCCTAAGGAAAAGCACCTGCTGCCTGTCCCTAAGGAACAGCACCTGCTGCCTGTCCCTAAGGACCAGCACCTGCTGCCTGTTCCTAAGGAACAGCACCTGCTGCCTGTCCCTAAGGGCCAGCACCTGCTGCCTGTTCCTAAGGACCGGCCCAGCTGGAGTATATGTCCCAGTTTAGTAACTATAAAATGCGTATCTTGTTACACTACACTTCAGACTGACTGATAAAGTCTTACATGTCTTCAGCGATCCCTACATTACCAATACTTTACATTACTCTTCTGTATTAAAAGATTTTTTTTCTATTGTAAATTAGAAAAATCTCAGTTATAATTAGTTTAATAATGAAAGAGAATTTTTATTTTTCGATATATTATCAGGCATTTCCAACAATTAAGGAATATCTCTCTTGCCCACACACTATTGTTCCAGTAAAAGATTAAGTGATGAGCTGAACAATTTTGGTTGCATCAGTTCCACGTTCGATAAATGTTGTGAAATTTGTCAGCGTGTTGTTTTGCTTATCAAAGATAATATTACCGAGGTGTCAAAGCTGTCACAATATCCTGTAATAATTACGCTTTGTAATGATTAAAATAACACAAAAAAATATATATTTTTAGCCTGGATAATGCATCGGTTATCGATGTAATTATCTTTAAAGGTAATAACAGAATAGATACGAATGAGATTAATAACATATATTTTGATTTAAAGTTTTTCCTCTAAGATCAGGTAAATTGTTAATATTAACATAATGTTCTTGCAGAGATGATGAGGGAAAACTTCGTGTGTTTAGTGTGAAGGTTGCACTAGCCACTCTGTGTAGTAGCAAGCCTCTGGATAAACTCAGATGTGAGTCATTATTCCATTCTTGTCTCGTGATTGCAGTGCACTTGCATTATTAAATTCATAACTGGTAGATAATTAATTTTTTTTATTTTATTTGATGGTCTAAAATCTGTTTGAATTTTAAAAAAAAATAGATGTGTATTGATTTGGTTTGTAAAATATTTGCTGTGTTTATCTTTGTATTAAAATTGCTCTTAATATGTCTTGTCCCACTGATCTGTAATTCCTAATTGTGTCTCGATAATTTTAAAGATTTTTTGTCTTCCAGGCAGCAGATGTGTTCACTCACACACACACACACACACACGCACACACACACACACACACACACACACACACACACACACACACACACACACACACACACACACACATTTCCATATCACTTGCCTCTGCTTAAAGCTAAGAGCGAATTTCTTTCATATTTCTGCGTGATTTCCCCATGGTACTGAAGATGGTCCCTTAGCAAGTGTATGAAGCTTGTGTCATCTTTTCTTCTTTATATATATATATATATATATATATATATATATATATATATATATATATATATATATATATATATATATATATATATATATATATATATATATATATATATATATATATATAGGGGGTAAAGGAGGTTTTGTGGGCGAGGGGCTTGGACTTCCAGCAAGCGTGCATGAGCGTGTTAGATAGGAGTGAATGGAGACGAATGATACTTGGGACCTGACGATCTGTTGGAGTGTGAGCAGGGTAATATTTAGTGAAGGGATTTAGGGAAACCGGTTATTTTCATATAGTCGGACTTGAGTCTTGGAAATGGGAAGTACAATGCCTGCACTTTAAAGGAGGGGTTTGGGATATTGGCAGTTTGGAGGGATATGTTGTGTATCTTTATACGTATATGCTTCTAAACTGTTGTATTCTGAGCACCTCTGCAAAAGCAGTGATAATGTGTGAGTGTGGTGAAAGTGTTGAATGATGATGAAAGTATTTTCTTTTTGGGGATTTTCTTTCTTTTTTGGGTCACCCTGCCTCGGTGGGAGACGACCGACTTGTTGAAAAAAAAAAAAAAAAATATGTATATATATATATATATATATATATATATATATATATATATATATATATATATATATATATATATAAACTCAATTATTTATACATACATAATGGTGGATATACAACTCTATATTTATACATACATAATGGTGGATATACAACATCTATATATATATATATATATATATATATATATATATATATATATATATATATATATATATATATATATATATTCAATAACCTTAAAATTTCAACAGATATATTCTCACAAATATCTGATGGCAATGGACACCTTTCACTTAGTCGTTTTTCCGAGTACCTGAAGGAAGTCTTATCACTACCAGCTGCTGTCTTTGAGTCTCCAAGTTTCTCGTACTCAGAAAATCTAGTCACTCATATATTTGACGGGGTAAGTCATGACATGTAGTGCATTTTTCTTAGCGTCTTAGACTATACCAGTACACCATACGGTCACTTGCAAGGTGAGCAGAAGGCGACAGATAGTGAATAATAGACACATGGATAGATTAAGTCCTTCAGTTAGTGACGCTTCGCTGTGGATGGTGTTTCGTTAGGTACTTGAGAAAGCGCCACCTACAGCGGAACGTGTTTGAAATATATATATATATATATATATATATATATATATATATATATATATATATATATATATATATATATATATATATATATATATGGTAGTTCTAGGCCTTTCTTGTTACAATCAACACATCAGAAGCTTTCAATGTTGCAGAAAAGGGGAGGAGGTCTAAACAAATACGATCACAGAAAGCGCCTTACTGTGTTAATGAGATATTTAACGGGAGCTACAGTGATATGTTAAAATTGGTAGAGATACTGATCTTTAAGATTTTGACACATAAGTGTCTCAATCTTCAACCTGTCGGTTTTAAACCATTTTTAACACACTCTTTGTTAAGAGTGCAGCACACTCTTTGTTAAGAGTGAAATATTCTCTTTGTTAAGAGTGCCACACTCTCTTTGTTAAGAGTGCAACACTCTTTGTTAAGAGCGCAACACTCTCTTTGTTAAGAGTTCAACACTCTCTTTGTTAAGAGTGCAACACTCTCTTTGTTAAGAGTGTGTTGCGTCTTATTGCTGTGTGATAACTAAACGGTATTTTAGGGATCATAATATTTATTTGTACATTTCGATTTTCAGATAAAGCAAATCAATGTCAATGATTTCTTAGAAGTAGTTCTGGAGGATCCAGGTCCAGAATGTTTGGCCTGGCTGCCACTTCTACACCGTCTTGCTGCTTCAGAGTCTGGTATGGATGCAGAAATACTTAACACACGATCACATGTAGCTAGACAGTGGTGTGAACCCACAACTGGCAATTCAAAGACACTTAAGCAAGAGAAAAGTCTTAAATATACGACGTTTCTTCCACAGTGTGGGAGAAACGACAGTGGCTGGGAAGTGTGTTTGAATTACCTTCATACACACACGCTGTGATTGTTCCCTGGACTGGTCTAAGAGCTCGATGGGTCTTCCGCTTAGGGAAGAAATTCCTAAATGACTGGACTGTTATCTCTTTGGTACCAATTGTTATTAAATAGCAGGATAAAGCATATATTCATTTATATACCAGACTTAATCGCCAAACAACTAGCGAAGAAAAATGTAAAACCCCCCCCCCCCCCGTCCAATATTTTGAAGTCAGCAAACACTCAACAAACTACCATATTAAAATAATAATAATATATTTAATAAATGAGCACTGAGAAGATATATATACAAATTTTCATTGGGCCGAAATGGGGGCCAGTTTAAAAATATATACCAAGAATAAAAAAAATAGGGTTGAGAATATCAATTTTGAGTAAGAGAGGACCAATTTAGGGAACTTTCACTGTGTTTTTTTTAAATAATGGCTGCTTCTGCTTATTTTTTAAAAAATCAAGAGTAACGTACTTTATTTGACTAAAATCCATGCATTATATTGATTTTTTTTAGATTTTCCTAGTTTTTGCTTGATATATTTATTTTCAGAATGGCCTTTGACTTTGAATGATTGTCTGAAAAAAAAAACATTAAGCTTAAACTGAAATGTGCAGTGACGACATTCAATTATTCAGTGTTCCATAAAAATACTTATTATTATCTTTTTATGTTACTGTAATCATGCTAGAAGAGAAAGTTCAAATGTTGATAAATGAGATAAATAAAGCTTGCTTATCTCAATGTGTTTTGAATTATAGATGCTCTGTGGGCTGTTGAACTGATTGACGATGCCTTTTTTGATGAATGTAAGTCTTAGCCTTAAAGTTCCATTGTTCTTGGAGAGTACCATAGTCAGTCTACAAGTATCATTAACGTCCTTGTGAAGTGTTACCATTATCTTCTTCCATAAGTAAATATGTTGAATATCACGATAAGTGTTATTTAAAGATATTACAGAGTAATAATGTGAAGAGTCGATAAGAATGGCGAACTTAACTAATAATTTTTTTGGAAATAGTGCCTTAAAAACTATGCAAATAATAATAATGAAAAATCTTTTTTACCTTTTTCAATTCATTATATATATATATATATATATATATATATATATATATATATATATATATATATATATATATATATATATATATATATATATATATATATATATGTCGTGTCAAATAGGTAAAATTGGTCAATTAGCAAGAACTCAATTAAAATTAAGTCCTTTAAAAAAATTTTCCCTTATACGTTTAAAGGTATATTTTTTTTCATTTATTTTAATGTAAAAATTAATAATTCTATACCAAAAGAATCTTAGAAAACTTACCTAACCTTATTATAACAAGAACAATTTATTGTAGCCTAACCCAACTAAATATATTTTAGAATTGTTTATAATAATTTAATACTGAACAAACACAGTGAAATATTTTTTTTTCGTTAGGTTCAGAATGACTTTGGCGAAATTATTGCATACACAAATTTTCACTTGTCCTATATGGCAAGATGAGCGTTGCTATTTAAGCCAAGATAGCAAGTTCTGCCTATTCGGCACGACATATATATATATATATATATATATATATATATATATATATATATATATATATATATATATATATATATATATATATATATATATATATATATATATGTATGTATGTATGTATGTACATATATATATATATATATATATATATATATATATATATATATATATATATATATATATATATATATATATATATATATATATATGTATGTATGTATGTATATATATATATATTCTCTGCATAAATGCAGTATTTTTAAGGCATTTTTTAAAGCATGGTTAGAAATGCTGAGTTCGCCCTTGTTATCGCCCATGTCAATCTTGCAAGCTGCATGGCGTTCAGTGTTCAATATTATAATGTTTTATGAAGCATATCACAGTGAAAAAAAATCGAATAAAAAACACGTAAGCACTTCCGGGCGTTGTCATACACATCTTCAGAGGAAGTAGCCCTCAGAAGATGTGCGTGTAGGGACACGAAAGCTAATTTTTTTCTGCAATATTATTTTTGTCCACTGATACTTTTGGTTATTTTTAATTATGAGTTGTATAGTGATTTCTTCCCTTAATGGACACTCTTTTTATGTTTAAGCTTGTGATTAGTTACTGATAAAGGGAAAAGAAGTAGCCGAGATATCTCAAGTCTGTTATAGAAAAACATATATTATTTATGTAATAAACGATAAATTTATGTATAAGGAAATAAAGTCATGATAAGACAGTGGCTGCAGTGCTCTCCATCATGATAATCTTCCTGACTCCTCTAGAGAGACGGAGAGATGAGAGAGAGAGCTAACCTTAAACAGTCTCTCCGGATTAATGTGATACCGATCCACCTAGCAGTTAGGAATGTGAGGTAGTGTTGTAGTAAGGTCTACCTTCCTCACATGGTGTCTCTTGTAATAGACAATTTATAGTATAATAGACAATATCTAGTGTAATATTCAATATTTACCAGTATGATCAATATCCCACATAGTAAGATATAGCTAGTTTAATTATGATACTCAAATTATGCAGCAGCGTACTGCCGATAGTACGACGAAAAAAAAACAGGTCCAAAACACGTTTTTACTATGAATATATATATATATATATATATATATATATATATATATATATATATATATATATATATATATATATATATATATATATATATATATATATATATACCTTTGTGTTAATTTCTTATGCACAGGACAATTAGATATTACAACTGAATTTTAAGGTTGTTAGGTTAGGGCACAACTCTGTATTGTTTGCTGTGTTTGTATGTTTGACTTGCACTAGTGATAGTTTCGGTGTTCTTCCATCATTATTCATTTTTAGTACTAGTACAAACCCTTCAGTATTCTGTTAGAGTTACTTCACACTATTTTTTTGTATATGTTATTCATATATGTAAGACTGATCTCATTTATGCTGTATAATTCTGATATATTAAGTGAGTGAAAGAGTAAGCGGATATGTTGTAAATCATTGACAGGTAGACAGGTAGGAAGACAGTGGTGAGACAAGCGGTAATTCAAAGACTCTTTAAACAAGGGAAACATTTATTGAAGGACGTTTCACCCACAGTGGAGCTTTATAAAGCATCGCAAATAATTTCAATACTTACAAGCTCGCTTTACATGTAGAGGTAGCCTTTATTAGTCCTTTGTTGAGACATATAACCCAGCGAGAGCTTTACTAAGTTGCATGATAAAGCCCTCACTCGAGAGGGAAAGTCGTTTACAATAATGTCTTGGCATGTCTACGTTTAGTTGATTTACTACTGAAATACAAGAATCCTGTTTGTAGGTTGTAATGGAAGGTTATACAGGGATCCACAATTTATGTTTGTAGGTTGTAATAAAAGAATGTACAGCAGTGCTCAGCTGTGTGTGTGTGTGAAGAGTACTGTTAGTGTATAGAGGGTGGTGGTAGTGTATGGATGGCGGTGCTAGTGTATACAAATCAATTTCACCACTTCTACACCGAGGAATATATGCACAGTATTGTACATACCAAACGTGTAGTTAAAATATATTTTTGTTAAGGCTGTGAATCTTCCTGATGACCGTTCTTTGCTTCCAGTCATCCACCAGACCATGTGTGATGGATGCAGGAGAGAGAACTTCAGTGGGCTGCGGTACAAGTGCGAGAAGTGCCATAACTACAGCATGTGTCAGGAGTGCTTCTGGCTGGGGCGTTTTTCGCCGCCTCACTCCATACATCATCAAGTCAAGGAATACACTTCCTTCGTAAGTCTGAGATTATTATAATCAAATAAAGGGCTAAACTGACAAGGGTCATGCAGTGCAAGTCTGAGAGTCTCCTTGTGTTGGTCTGTGTGAAATACTCTGTTTCCTTACTGATAATAATAATAATAATAATAATAATAATAATAATAATAATAATAATAATAATAATAATTATTATTATTATTATTATTATTATTATTATATCCATATTTGCTTCCTAAAATTGGAATAAAATTAATCTCTCATTTTATATACACTGAGATACACATCTCTTGTTGCATATACACTGAGAAATATACATCTCTTCGTTTAAATACACCGAGATACAAACCTCGTAGTGTATATATTCTTCGGTGAACCCATCATAGCTGAATTATTAGTAGGTTTGATCCAAGGAAGGGGAGATCAGCTCCAGTTGCTTGTTTCAAGAGCCCTTCACAACATATACACTAGACATAAAACAAATTAGAGAAAAATAAGAGAATTTAAAAAAAAAATTGAGAAACAAAAAATTGATGCAAAAATCAATGGTAGGCGACCCTCTTCCTCGGATCAAATCTGATAACTTCCTGTTTACCTCAGGCGCTGCATGACCCCTACGGGTTTAGCGCTGCATCTTGTGAATGTAGTAATTGACAATACACTGTTCAAGGTTTTTATTTTTGTCCATTTAAATAACAGTTGACAAGAAAATAACGAATATGAGACAAAAGGTACGCGAAAAATTCGTAACATTTTAAAAATCAAACTATAAACAAGAACAATAATGTGAGAACATGACGTTATGGCAGCGGCATTTATTTACAGCATGTCGAAGATTCAGGTCAATAGATTCATAAATAACGGATGTAGACGGCACAATACCACCAGAAACATGAGCCGTAATCACCCTACCTCCCCCGGCAAGGCCCAGTGGCCCACTGAGGTGTTATTGTTGTGACTCACTAGTGTCTAGACACCTGGCCAGAGTTGCCAGTGTCTATTGTTCACTAATGTATATTAATTTGTATAGCATAAAAACAAATACTTAATTTATTACCTACAGAGTTGACCCGACATTACGTCAATAATGATATAATTCTAAATTTGCAATTTGTTAAAAAACGTAAATAGGAGATCCAGAATTAAATGAATAAATAACTAAACTTGTGCTCAATTATAGGATAAATTTATTTCATTATTTCTGAGATTTTCAATTTTTTTCATAATTTTCAAATGTCTCTTTTCGCAGAGAGACTGAAGACTCATTTAACCCCTATATCTAAACTCAGCCCTTTTAAGCAATGACATTTAACCTCGCTATTTAACCAAAGCCATTTAACTAGTCTTATGCAAAACATCAGTATTTACCTAAATGATTCCAGCCACATTTAACCCCGTTATATAAACGCAACCAGGAAAGTCTAACAAAAATGGCGATTTAAACCGAGGTATTTAATTTGTTTATTTAAATTGACCTTGAAACTGTTGCTGACAGGTGTTCGTGTATTTTTTTTTTTTGCAGTTGATGGGGTTCAATGTGTGTTATGTTGCATGCTCGTGTGTTATGTGGATGATAATGTGTGTTATGTTGCATGCTTGTGTGTTATGTGGATGATAATGTGTGTTATGTTGCATGCTTGTGTGTTATGTGGATGATAATGTGTGTTATGTTGCATGCTTGTGTGTTATGTGGATGATAATGTATGTTTTGTTGCATGCTTGTGTGTAATGTGGATGATATTGTGTGTTATGCCGTGTTATTGCGAACTAGGTGGTATTCATGTGTTATGTGGGGTGCTACTGTGTGTTACGTGGTGTCATTATCTTATGTGGTGTTACTGTGTGCTATGTGGTGTTATTGAATGTTACATGGTTATATTGTGCTTTTTGTAGTTCTACTATTTGAGTGGAATCACTGTTACATAGTATTGCTGTGTGTTATATGGTGTTATTTTGTGTTATATGGTGTTATTGTGTTCTAAATAGTGTCTTTGTGTATTATATGGTGTTATTGTGTACTAAATGGTGTTACTGTGTGTTATATGGTGTTATTGTGTGTTATATGGTGTTATTGTGTGTTATATGGTGTTTCTGTGTGCTAAATAGCGTCTTTGTGTATTATATGGTGTTATTGTGTGCTAAATGGTGTTATTGTGTGCTAAATGGTGTTATTGTGTGTTATACGGTGTTATTGTGAGTTATATGATGTTATTGTGTGTTATATGGTGTTATTATGTGCTAGATGGTGTCATTATATGTTATACGGTGTTATTGTGTGCTAAATGGTGTTATTGTGTGCTTAATGGGGTTATTGTGCGTTATATGATATTATTGTGTGTTATATGGTGTCATTGTGTGGTATATGGTGTTATTGTGTGTTGTATGGTGTTATTGTGTGTTATATGCTGTTATTGTGTGCCAAATGGCGTTATGGTATGTTATAGGGTGTTAATGTGTGCTAAATGGTGTTTATGTGTGTTATATGGTGTTACAGTGTGTTATATGGTGTTATTTTGTGTTATATGGTGTTGTTGTGTGCTAAATGGTGTCTGTGTGTTATATGGTGTTATTGTGTGCTAAATGGTGTTGTGTGCTAAATGGTGTCTTTGTGTGTTATATGGTGTTATTGTGTGATAAATGGTGTTAATGCGTGCTAAATAGTGTTATTGTGTGTTATATGGTGCTATTGTGTGTTATATGGTGTTATTGAGTGCTAAATGGTGTCATTGTGTGTTATATTGTGTTTTTGTGTGCTAAATGGTGTTATTATGTGTTATAGGGTGTTATTGTGTGTTATATGGTGTTATTGTGTGCTAAATGGTGTTATTGTGTGTTATATGGTGTAATTGTGCGTTATATGGTGTTATTGTGTGCTAAATGGTGTCGTTGTGTGTTATATGATGTTATTGTGTGCTAAATAGTGCTATTGTGTGCTAAATGGTAGTATTGTGTTATATGGTGTTATTGTGTGTTATATGGTGTAATTGTGCGTTATATGGTGTTATTGTGTGCTAAATGGTGTCGTTGTGTGTTATATGATGTTATTGTGTGCTAAATAGTTCTATTGTGTGCTAAATGGTGGTATTGTGTTATATGGTGTTATTGTGTGTTATATGGTGTTATTGTGTGTTATATGGTCTTATTGTGTGCTAAATGGTGTCATTGGGTGTTATATGGTGTTATTGTGTGCTAAATGGTGCTATTGTGTGCTAAATCGTGTTATTGTGCGTTATATGGTATTATTGTGTTAAATGGTGTTATTGTGTGCTAAATGGTGTTATTGTGTGTTATATGGTGTTATTGTGTGCTAAATGGTGTTATTGTGTGCTAAATGGTGGCATTATGTGCTATATGGTGTCATTGTGTGTTATATGGTGTTATTGTGTGCTAAATGGTCTTATTGTGTGTTATATGGTGTTATTGTGTGCTAAGTGGTGTTATTGTGTGTTATATGGTGCTATTGTGTGCTAAATGGTGCCATTGTGTGTTATATAGTGTTATTGTGTGCTAAATGGTGTTATTGTGTGTTAAATGGTGTTATTGTGTGGTATATGGTGTTATTGTGTGTTATATGGTGTTATTGTGTGCTAAATTTTGTCATTGTGTGTTGTATGGTGTTATTGTGTGCTAAATGGTGTTATTGTGTATTAAATGGTGTTATTGTGTGTTATATTGTGTTTTTGTGTGTTATATGGTGTTATTGTGTGCTAAATTGTGTCATTGTGTGTTATATGGTGTTATTGTGTGCTAAATGGTGTTTTTGTGTGTTACATGGTGTTATTGTGTATTATATGGTGTTATTTTGTGTTAAATGGTGTCATTGTGTGTTATATGGTTTTATTGTGTGCTAAATGGTGTTATTGTGTGTTATATGGTGTCATTGTGTGTTATATGGTGTTATTGTGTGCTAAATGGTGTTATTGTGTGTTATATGGTGTTATTGTGTGCTAAATAGTGTTATTGTGTGTTATATGGTGTTATTGTGTGCTAAATGGTGTCATTGTGTGTTATAAGAACATAAGAACATAAGAATGTAGGAACACTGCTTATATGGTGTTATTGTGTGCTAAATAGTGTTATTGTGTGCTAAATGGTGTTACTGTGTGTTAAATGGTGTTATTGTGTGTTATATGGTGTTATTGTGTGTTATATGGTGTTATTGTGTGCTCAATGGTGTCATTGTGTGTTGTATGGTGTTATTGTGTTCTAAATGGTGTTATTGTGTATTAAATGGTGTTATTGTGTGTTATATGGTGTTATTGTGTGTTATATGATGTTATTGTGTGCTAAATGGTGTCATTGTGTGTTATATGGTGTTATTGAATGCAGATGTAATATATACAGACTTTGCAAAAGCCTTCGACAAGTGTGACCATGGCGTAATAGCGCACAAAATGTGTGCTAAAGGAATAACAGGAAAAGTCGGTCGATGGATCTATAATTTCCTCACTAACAGAACACAGAGAGTAGTCGTCAACAGAGTAAAGTCCGAGGCAGCTACGGTGAAAAGCTCTGTTCCACAAGGCACAGTACTCGCTCCCATCTTGTTCCTCATCCTCATATCCGACATAGATAAGGATGTCAGCCACAGCACCGTGTCTTCCTTTGCAGATGACACCCGAATCTGCATGACAGTGTCTTCCATTGCAGACACTGCAAAGCTCCAGGCGGACATCAACCAAATCTTTCAGTGGGCTGCAGAAAACAATATGAAGTTCAACGATGAGAAATTTCAATTACTCAGATATGGTAAACATGAGAAAATTAAATATTCATCAGAGTACAAAGCAAATTCTGGCCACAAAATAGAGCGAAACACCAACGTCAAAGACCTGGGAGTGATCATGTCGGAGGATTTCACCTTCAAGGACCATAACATTGTATCAATCGCATCTGCTAGAAAAATGACAGGATGGATAATGAGAACCTTCAAAACTAGGGAGGCCAAGCCCATGATGGTCACTTGTTCTCTCTAGGCTGGAATATTGCTGCACACTAACAGCACCTTTCAAGGCAGGTGAAACTGCCGACCTAGAAAATGTACAGAGAACTTTCACGGCGCGCATAACGGAGATAAAACACCTCAATTATTGGGAGCGCTTGAGGTTCCTAAACCTGTATTCCCTGGAACGCAGGAGGGAGAGATACATGATTATATACACCTGGAAAATCCTAGAGGGACTAGTACCGAACTTGCACACGAAAATCACTCGCTACGAAAGCAAAAGACTTGGCAGACGATGCACCATCCCCCCAATGAAAAGCAGGGGTATCACTAGCACGTTAAGAGACCATACAATAAGTGTCAGGGGCCCGAGACTGTTCAACTGCCTCCCAGCACACATAAGGGGGATTACCAACAGACCCCTGGCAGTCTTCAAGCTGGCACTGGACAAGCACCTAATGTCAGTTCCTGATCAGCCGGGCTGTAGCTCGTACGTTGGTTTGCGTGCAGCCAGCAGCAACAGCCTGGTTGATCAGGCTCTGATCCACCAGGAGGCCTGGTCACAGACCGGGCCACGGGGGCATTGACCCCCGGAACTCTCTCCAGGTAAACTCCAGGTAAATGGTGTTTTTGTGTATTATATGGTGTTATTTTGTGCTAAATGGTGTCATTGTGTGTTATATGGTTTCATTGTGTGCTAAATGGTGTTATTGTGTGTTATATGGTGTTATTTTGTGTTATATGGTGTTATTGTGTGCTAAATGGTGTTATTGTGTATCCATGCTATTTGTATGCAGATACATTCATCTACCGTATTATTTGCTGAATTTTTTCTCCACAGAAACAATTTCAGACACTGCATCGTACTTTATACATATCATGTACATATCAGACCTTCAACTCATTACAGAATTTAATAGATTTTTTATATCATACGTATTTCAGACCCCAACTCGGCATTCTTTCCGCCGTAGTTTGCGCTGTGTACCTGATAGACCATCAATAGATAGACCACGGTTTCCCGAACATCCTGAGAAGACCTTAAATCTTTCCCATATAGTGTAAGTATTAGTTGTTATATAGAGGGGTGGGAGGTGCTGGTGGGGGAGGGGAGATATATACGTGCAATGTTAGTGGGGAGACTGTGATCTGGGCGACGGGACAGATGATGTCTAGACTACCATAGAAAGCGTTGTACTTGGAGCAGAAATCACAAAGGAGACCTCTAGCACTACAGGGCAGAATCAAGGGATATGTATTACTACCAGGTCACTTGTCAAAGCCATCTTACACGGGGAAATCCAATAAGGGAGGCCGACATCCATTCACATCACGCTACAAATGACACCACACTCTGGCCCACTTACATCACAGCTACAGATGACATCACAATCTGGCCCACTTACATCACAGCTACAGATGATATCACACTCTGGCACACTTACATCACAGCTACAGATGACATCACACTCTGGCCCACTTACATCACAGATACAGATGACATCACACTCTGGCCCACTTACATCATAGCCACAGATGACATCACACCATGGCCCACTTACATCACAGCTACAGATGACATCACACTCTGGCCCACTTACATCACAGCCACAGATGACATCACACTCTCACCCACTTACATCACAGCCACAGATGACATCACGCTCTGGCCCACTTACATCACAGCCACAGATGACGTCACACTCTGGCTCACTTACATCACAGCCACAGATGACATCACACTCTGGCCCACTTACATCACAGCCACATATGACATCACACTCTGGCCCACTCAGCTATGGTCTGTATACCATGTACACGTACTTGTAGATATAAAGATTATTATTATTATTATTATTATTATTATTATTATTATTATTATTATTATTATTATTATTATTATTATTATTATTATTATTATTATTATTATTATTAATGTTTCCAGACCTCCTTCGCCTCTTCCTACCCACAATGGTTTTGAAGGAGGGGCTGCAGCACCTCCGCCTACCACGCTGGACAGTCGTTCCTCCAGCCGGAGGTAAGTTACTTCCCTCAACAGTAATACAATAGTGGACTACATCGACATTATGTAAATATGACTAAACTTATAAAGTTCTCAGTGAGTGAAACGTCTTTACGGTAAATACCATAACCCGCGTTGTGAATCTTGCTAACACATTTCCCCTCAGTGCATAAGCTGTTTCGTGATTTGCTTTTACTAACTTAAACCATACCACGGGCGGGGACAGAACCCGCGATCAGAGAGTCTCAAAACTCATTTTCGTTCCTGCAAACCGATATCACTGAAGAGTATTTAATAAACAACAGCTACAGCATATTCACCATTTAAGATTGTTTAGTAATCAAAAAGTCTTCTTTAGCGATACAAAATGGCATCACTAACCTTGCTGCTTCTTTTGAAGCTGTGTCAGCAGCTTGCCTGATTGGAGTCAGCTGGATGAAGAACATCGACTTATCGCTCACTACGCCGCCCGTCTGGCTAACCAGACTTCCCACTCGGTGAGGCAACACAAAGGTTCTGTGATGTAAATAGTTTAGATAAGCAACAAGTTAAAGAATGGGGCACTTGTGTAGCATTTAGGAATCTTCATTGTCGAAGGATTTCCACAATATAGATTCCCAAATAACAAAAAAAGGCACAATACCGTGACTGGAACGAAACACAAATAACCCGCACATAGAAGAAAGGAGCTTACGACGACGTTCCTTCCACCTCCACTACTACCACGACTACTACCACTACCTCCTCCTGCCTATATATACCCATCCTGCTCTTCTCCTCGTTAGTGTGACTTTGTAAATGGTCCAAGTCGGACCGAAACGTCGTCGTAAGCTTCTCTCTTCTATGTACGGGTTATTTGTGTATAGATTCCCAAATGTTGGGCAAGTGTGTCTCATTCCACACAGGTACTGTATAACTGAGTCATTGTTCTAGGCATTCTGCATTATTCCTTGATATTTCTTCACGTCAAAACTGGTGATCAACACCGCCAGGTATGTGAGAAAGGCAGGTGTGTATTAATCCTCTGGTGATCAACACCGCCAGGTATGTGAGAAAGGCAGGTGTGTATTAATCCCCACATGTGTTTTACTCGTATAATACATGTTTGCTTGGCATATTTTTTTATTCGATCTTAGTATTCAAATATTAATCTATCATTAACCAGTAAGTCTTAATAAGTAATTACAGTCTTATTAGGTCATTAATATTTTCAGGGGAAGAGCTACTCTTGTTAAGGGTCAGAACGTCTCTCCAACTCTGTCCCACAGTGTTCTTCAATTCATCTTCAAACTCCTCCAATTTACTCTCAGACTCTTTCCCTTCACTCCTGCACTACTCAGATTCACTCTCACACACCTCTCCCGCTCTCGAACCTCTTCGGCTCACTCCCACACCTCACCGACGCTCTCACCCATCACTCCTGATTTTCACACTCATCCAACGATATACTATACCCCAATTTCTCCCTTCAGTGCCCATATAATCATATGTCCTTGCCTGTTTACCTTAGTAATGCTCTTGGGCATTGAGAAGGACAACAGTTAATGTAATCTTATGGCACAGGATTAAAGGATGACTTCAGTTCAATACTTTGCCTTGTGTCAGTTGAATAAGTGTCAGTTGAATAAGCCAGACGTGGGCCACCTCGGCCATCGAGTCTCCTTTACCCACTACAAATACCCACACAGTTCATCTAATTCCATAACTAGAAAAACATTTAATTTATGACCTTGCTGAGATAAATTTATTCAAAGTGTCTCATTTGGGTATCTTTATCCAGAATAAAGACACTCGAATGTTGTACAAATGTCTTAGATGAAGTTGACGGTGCTCAATGTTCAAGTTTTGTATTCTCTTATTTTTTTTTTTTTTGTCTAGGGGAGTGAGAGTGTTGACTCCAGTCCTGGATTTGACGCGTCTTCAGCACAGCGTGAGCTTATCCAGTCACTGGAAGCAAAAAACAGGGATATTATGAGAGAAATCAATGCTCTAAGGTAAAAGAGTGTTTCTTTTTAATTCCATTACAGTCATAGGGTTTATTCAGCGCCTGGGTAGTGGCAGGCAATCATAGTCGACCCAAAGAAGGGGATGGTACCTCCAATTCATTGAATCCAAAGCCCTTTACTAGCAACAAGGTTCTCACTTCATGGGAGACTCTCTAATTTTCTTTACAGTTTTTATTATTATTAAGAGTTATAGTTATTAAATAGCCACAATACAATGGCTGGAACAGGTCTTTAACATGTTGGTTATATATGACCATATTTTTTAAAGGGGTGGACCGGAAAGCCAGCGGAAGGCCTCGGTCAGATGACCAAAAGCTCCAACGGCGGGTCATCATCTGACTGAGACCAGCGTCAGGAAACACTTGTCCTGTTTCCTGACAAATCTTACCTAACCTAGCTGGAACAGGTCACAAAAATCCCTTACTTAGGAGATTAACCTCATAAGATTCCATAATACTCTGAAGGGAATCGTAAGTTCTTTTATTAATGATTTTTCTCCTTGTTCTTGAGAATTAGCATACTGTAGAAAGAGAGATTTTTGTAGAATAAACGTTTCGCCCGTCGTGGTTTCAACGTTTCCTCTAATAAATGTTCTGAACTATACATAAATGTCTTTTTTTTCATATTTTGTCGGTATCACCAGACCATTTTTCACTTAACATAATGTTAGTGATCATGGTGATATATCTGAGGAGAAACATGATAACCAAATTAAAAATTTGAAGGTGAAAGACGCAGTGAGTGTTCTTTGTAAATGTGCGCTTTGTAAATAAGGTGGGTGTGTTGCAGGTCAGTGGATCAGCATTAAATATTGAAGAATGAGACCCTTGTGGGACTGATTACCTGAAACTCTTCTTCATCTTTTAACCTGTATTGGACTGTATTGGACTGAAGAAGCCACTGGCTGGCTAAACGTTCCCTCAGTAAAGATTCCCCAATGTTGCACAAGAGTCTCATTCTTCAGCCACAGAAATGATGGAGTGACAGAAACATCAAATATATTGAAAGAGTCGAGTTGTTATAAGTTACCAACCACTGGAACTGTGTGTTTATTCACTGCTCATTAACAATTCTGCTGCTATCGCAGTTAATTTACTGCCAACTTACAGGTGTCGAAATTACCACATAGCTTAGTTCTACATCCATTAGTCACAGGTCACAACACATCCATAATTAAATACTAATCGTGGGTTATAAGTCATAATTTTGGGCAAAAATGAATATCTTCCCACTGTTTAGGCCGAAGATTGAGATGTTGGGTTCATTCTGAGGCTCTTGGGATGCACGGTGCCAGTCACTATAGTAAGGTGGTCCAGGGAAGTAGAGATGCTCAGATTCAGCAAATCCGAGATATAGAAAGATTATTATTTAATATATTCAAAGCCATGACAAATGAAACTAAACTGGCTAGATAGCCAAGGGAAATTTTAAGGAAAGGAGATAGAGGCACCATAGCCCTTTTCAGACGCTCTTTTCTCTAATCTTGGGTATCGTAGAATCGTGCGTTCTTCGTTACACGAACTCGAGAGAGTTAATAGACCAAGCAGTAAGTGTGCAATCAAACGTAATGTTCCAGAGATAACTTAAGCATGGTTGTTTTGCAATAATATTCTTCTCTCATATTTAAGTTCTAAGGAAAATATGATTGCCCGTGAGAGCAGCACATCTTTACAAATTCAGTTGGGTTTCAGGAACAGAGTGTATGTTTGCAGGCGGCAGCAGGAGCGAGTCGAGGGTAGCAGCAACCCGACCCTGGTAGCTGAGTTAAGAGTTCTCCGGTCACATCGCCATGAACTGGAATCAAATCTATCCTACCTCCAAGATTCGCGCAAGCAGCTAATGCAGCAGCTAGAAAGCCTCATGAAAATGCTCAAAGTAGGTGCAGTGTAGTACGTTTTTTTCCTACTAGCCTGTATTAGTAATTTTAGGTGGGCTGAACTGGAATGACCTGACTAAGGGTCAGGTAGGTGGTGATGGTTGCCGATATGATGCTTTCCAGGGCATAGTTCTAGCTGCTCAGTCAAATTATGTTCCAAATAGGGAAATCAGATCAAACAAAAATGATCCTAAATGGATGAACAATAGATTAAAATATCTGATTGGTCAAAAGAGAGGCATATATAGGCAAATCAAAAGAGGAGAGGGGCAATTAAGAAATCGATATATTCAGTTAAAGAGAGAAATAAAAAAGGGAATTAGAAAAGCAAAAAGAGATTATGAGGTTAAAGTTGCAAAAGAATCGAAGACTAACCCAAAAGGATTCTTTCAGGTATACAGAAGTAAGATCAGGGACAAGATAGGCCCACTCAAAAGTTCCTCGGGTCAGCTCACTGACAGTGATAAGGAAATGTGTAGAATTTTTAACACATACTTCCTCTCAGTTTTTACACAGGAGGATACCAGCGATATTCCAGTAATGATAAATTATGTAGAACAGGACGATAATAAACTGTGCACTATTAGGGTCACAAGTGACATGGTCCTTAGGCAAATAGATAAATTAAAACCTAACAAATCCCCAGGCCCTGATGAACTGTATGCAAGGGTTCTAAAGGAATGTAAAGAGGAGCTTAGCACACCTTTGGCTAATCTTTTCAACATATCACTACAAACTGGCATGGTGCCAGATAAGTGGAAAATGGCAAATGTGATACCTATTTTCAAAACAGGTGACAGGTCCTTAGCTTCGAACTATAGACCAATAAGCCTAACCTCCATAGTGGGAAAATTTATGGAATCAATAATTGCCGAGGCAGTTCGTAGCCATCTTGAAAAGCATAAATTAATCAACGAATCTCAGCATGGTTTTACAAAGGGGCGTTCCTGCCTTACGAATTTATTAACTTTTTTCACTAAGGTATTTGAGGAGGTAGATCATGGTAATGAATATGATATTGTGTATATGGACTTCAGTAAGGCTTTTGACAGGGTCCCACATCAGAGACTATTGAGGAAAATTAAAGCACATGGAATAGGAGGAGAAATTTTTTCCTGGATAGAGGCTTGGTTGACAAATAGGCAGCAGAGAGTTTGCATAAATGGGGAGAAATCAGAGTGGGGAAGCGTCACGAGCGGTGTTCCACAGGGGTCAGTGTTGGGCCCCCTGCTGTTCACAATCTACATAAACGACATAGATGAGGGCATAAAGAGCGACATCGGCAAGTTTGCCGATGACACCAAAATAGGCCGTCGAATTCATTCTGACGAGGACATTCGAGCACTCCAGGAAGATTTGAATAGACTGATGCAGTGGTCGGAGAAGTGGCAGATGCAGTTTAATATAGACAAATGCAAAGTTCTAAATGTTGGACAGGACAATAACCATGCCACATATAAACTAAATAATGTAGATCTTAATATTACGGATTGCGAAAAAGATTTAGGAGTTCTGGTTAGCAGTAATCTGAAACCAAGACAACAGTGCATAAGTGTTCGCAATAAAGCTAATAGAATCCTTGGCTTCATATCAAGAAGCATAAATAATAGGAGTCCTCAGGTTGTTCTTCAACTCTATACATCCTTGGTTAGGCCTCATTTAGATTATGCTGCACAGTTTTGGTCACCGTATTACAGAATGGATATAAATTCTCTGGAAAATGTACAAAGGAGGATGACAAAGATGATCCCATGTATCAGAAACCTTCCCTATCTACAGCATCGTCAGGAATAAATAAAGGGGATGTAAATAGTGTGCGAAAATATCAGCGCCTCCCAATGGTTTTAAGTTGGAAAAATTCAGATTCCATCAAACTCCCAAGTACTCAGCTCAAGTATCAACCTGATAGCTTGTGCTACCAGATTGTGACCTCCTTAGGTTGGGTGCTTCTCCGGTACATGTTGATAGGTCTACAGTCATGCAGTATCTTCAGTAGTAGACGATTTATGTTATCTATTTTAATGGCTTCTTCTACTTTGTGTTTTTGCTGTACAATTGTTGTTGTCTTCTGATATGCTCTACACACTTTCTTGCTTAGAAAAACCAATGTGTAACGGTTTTTAAGGATTAGAATAGTTGCACATAGCACCTGGGCTTTATTTAAAGAGGTGTTAGGTACGGTACCTACATTCTGAAGGATGAGTGGGAGTGGTTCAGTTCAGTAGGTGATTTCAACTGTGACGTGGGTCCACTTCTGACAAGACAGCTCCTGGATGAGTGATGGTAAAGGTTTTTCCTTCTCTGAGTCAGTTATCGCAAGTAAGACATAATCGATTTCATCTAACATGTTATCCACTGTGTAGAATGGAGGTGAACTCTTCTCCAGGCTGAGGGACTGACCACCTCAGAAACTATTTCTCCAAGGTTAGTGGACTGATTACATCTTCATTTCACTACTACACCTGCTGCTTCTGTATTTGACTGAAGAAGCCTACTGTGTAGGCGAAACTTTTCAACAATAAGGATAAACAACTGTTGCACAGGTCTTAATCACCACGTTATTTTCTACACTGGTTTGTTATTGTTGCGAATAACTATTAATGTATATCATATTCACTGTGTTAGTGAGCACTCCAGCACTCCAGCACTCCAGCACTCCATTAGACTGACCACTTTCATTCAATATATGGAACTACAGAAGTGCTGGCCCTTTCCAGAGAAAACATCTCACGTAATTTGGTTATATGGAACCAACATACAGTAGAGAGACAAATTATAGTCACTTTTATCAGTAGATAATGTCAGCTTTTTCTTTATTTTCAGTATTCTCAAGCGCAGGTTCAAGCTGCACTCCAGATAATTCTCCTGATGATAGTTTAGCCTCACGAAGTTTAAGGAACGACCTGTTAGTGGCGGCTGATTCTGTGACAAATGCAATGTCCAGCCTTGTTCGGGAATTAAACTCAGGTCAGTATTAACAGCCTTGATGTTTAGTATAATAATAGGTTATTTTCTCTGAGAAAACGTTCTACCTCAAGGTGTAACAACTTTTAATTTGCCATCTACAGTGAACTCACTATTATCCGAATTAATTGTGGCTGAGTCCTCGTCTCTCTGAGATGGAATTCCAGTCCAAAATATTTTTATTTTTTTGCATCTAATTGGGGAAAGATTTTTATAAGTAGAAAATTACATAACTTGTATTGGCAGATATTTGAATAAAATTACTTAAAAATTTACAAAAATTCGCTTTACACATTCCAGAAAAATCTGAAATATATGATAATAGCCCCAGTCTACGTGTGGTGGATCTCGCTGAGAAGTCTAAGGAAATGTATTCTCTGTAAGTTGACGAGAGACTACATTAGGTTACAGCAAGAATTTTAGCAGTAGAGTTGCACTGGAATGGAGCGAATGTGTTGACCAAAAACCAAGCGATAGTTTAGCAGAACTTATCAGTCAACGTGTTGCGTAGCTCTTACAACTCACCACCACAAACCAGCCAGTCATCACACTCCAATGATTTCATTTGCCTCACCTCTGTAGGAATCTCACTTATTTTTTCTTCTTGCCCCAGAAACATTCACACACACATAGGTGAGTACACACACACACACACACACACACACACACACACACACACACACACACACACACACACACACACACACACACACACACACACACACACACACACACACACACACACACACACACACACACACACACACACACACACACACACACACACACACACACACACACACACACACACACACACACACACACACACACACACACACACACACACACACACACACACACACACACACACACACACACACACACACACACACACACACACACACACACACACACATCACACACCCGTGTCCCTTTCCCCCACACCAACACAAGTTTGCTTAACAGAATGAGGGATGAGTGACGCTGGAGCTAGCCCATCAGTGCTAAGATCGTGCGTCGACAATATAGTGCGCTATGTAATAACGACGACCTTATTCACTCACACATGTGCTCTGGGTCACATCTAACCCCCGCGAACAGCAGCCCACGGCCCCTGCAAGCAGCTGAAGGCCACATATACGCAATCTAATAAATTGTGGATACCCTGTTGGCAATCAAAAGTTCTGTAAGAGGGAACCTTACTCACATCCTTAAAACGCCTCGTCTACATGCTTCAGAAAAATTCAGAACTTTTGAGGCAGGTGGATGGAAGGTCCGGCAAATCAGAAGCCCGAGGCACCGTTAGGACATGGCGCAACATACTTCTGTTTGGCAACGTACGTTGAGCGGTACCATCAAGAGGTGGAAAATCACTAGCCTCATCAACCATCAGAGCCGTGTGTAACGTTCCTAGAGCTGTCCCATCAACAGAGAAGTCGCCGAGGCAGATACCAGAAAAGAACCACTAATAGCGAGAAAGATTAAGTACAATTTAGCAAAAATGAACGGAAAAGGCAACGCAGCTGGGGCAGTCAATATAATTATCAGCGATGATAAAACCATCCCCAGACATTAAACTACAACTCAGGCACTGAGAGATGAGCACTCCAGGGTAGTCACTGTCAGCAATAACTCTCGGGACCATTAATTTTGCAGTCATATGTTAATAAATCAACTGCATCGTTCTCGTTACGTTCTGCGAGGACGTCACGATGGAGTACAAGCGCAGCTCATCACAGAGCTGGTTAATCCACTAGACGTAACCACAAACATAACTTTGTGTAAATGTTCTCTGCAAAATCGTAAATGAAAGTCTGTAACTAATTTACTACTTTTCTCAGAGTACATTGATACTGGCTTAGAAAGGTTAATTATAAACTCGGTCTGTCACAAGTACTCTTGATGGCGAGGAAAGTAACTGTGAAATATCTTGCTCATGACTTCATTGATTTTAAAAAACTTTTATATTTATCTTCATCAGTGCAAAACTGGTTTAATAGCAGAGTATTTCTTTCCAGTTGAAGGTTTTTAAGTAAACCTCCATTATTGAATGGAAATTAGTTTGTTACATGTATTACTCCAGTCGCCCAGTATCTGGATAAGAGGGAGTTCACTTTAGATCATTTTAATTCGATTTCTTAATAAGGCCAAGTGGGCAAAATATAACTGTGATATTCTCATACTTTATTGTACAGTACTTCATATTTCCAAATTTCTAAATATAAAGAACTGTAATTATTTTCAATTAAATAATCTTTTGTAATTTTTACTAATTATATATTGATATATTGAAGGCATATATGGCATGATTGTGTTTCCCGAAAAGCAAATAATTAAATAAAAAGTGAAGAAATGAGAAATGATTTGGTATAACTAAGTATACATACAACATTTAAAAGGAATTGGGATGGGTCGCATTACATTAAAGGAATGACATTATTTTTGATAGAATTCCCGAGGACAGAATAATATTTCTTCATTCCCATATTAACTATGCCTAGAAATTTAATATATTTTTCAGCTTTGCAAAAAAATTTTTTTTCTTGTGAGAAGTTAACATATTTTCTGTTGTAGCTTTGAGAAAATTTAACCTTAACAGCACCACGAAGTAGTGATGCGCTTTTTTTTTAGCATCAACTTTCGTTGTTTCTCACAGAAAAAATCAGTAAATACGACTAATGTAAATAACGTCCGTGACTCATCATTTTGACAGATTTTTATAAGATAACTTTTAACATATCAATTAAATGGGGCTTATTAGTTGGCTATCCTTTTTTTTTACAATGTACAAGACTTAATGATCACTACAAACTACGTTTCACTCGAGAAAAAAAGACGAAAATAAATTAGAAAATAGTGTATACACGTAATTTTTTAAGAAAATGTGAGACAGGAGGATCTGTCTTAAGGTAAGTTGGAACTGCACTCTCCCACTCCGATACATTCTAATTTAAGCACATAAGAAAGGAGGAACATTGCAGTAGGCCTGTTAGCCCATACTAGGCAGGTTCTTCTAAATTATTAACAAGGGTTTCCTTGTTTGCCAGAATTTTCTTCTGACGTATGTTATGAAAAGTTTAGTATTTCTCCATCCATAATTCCGACGGTTATAAATAACAAAACGACACAATACAGTGACTGCAACAATACACAAATAACTTGTACATAGAAGAGAGAAGCTTACCATACCACGGGCGGGGTTAGAACCCGCGATCATAGAGTCTCAAAACTCCAGACTGTCGCGTTAGCCACTGGGCCAGCTAGCCACAATAAGATTCATCTGACTAGGTATATTTATACACCATAGGAAGGTTAGCATAGGCTACCACTGTGGTATGCGGTATGTTTTTTTTGCAATCGTGTCATTACGATTTCGTGAGTCATATTCACGGCTTTGAGGGGACTTGAGCTAGAGTTCATCACGGCCATGCTAGCTGGAGATTCGTCTGTAAAAACTTGCATGTGTGGTCACAGTGGTGCCTATGCTAACTTTCCTATGGTGTAGAAATATATCTAGTTGGATGAATCTTATTGAAGCTAGCTGGTTCAGTGGCTAACGCGACGGTCTGGAGTTTTGAGACTCTCTGATCGCGGGTTCTAACCCCGCCCCTGGTATGGTTTGTTTGCAATTGTGCCATTACAATTTCATGAGTCAAGAGAGAAGCTTACAACGACGTCTTGGACCATTTACAAAGTCACACGAGCCGAAACGTCGTCTTAAGTTTCTATCTTTTATGTGCGGATTATTTGTGTATCCGAAGGCTATTTTAAAATTGGTCAGCGAAGCAGGAATTGTCGCTACTTTATTTATGTGATCGTCCAGTGACAATCTTTTTGTTATTGGTGACTCCTAGGTTCATCTATCTTTCTTCTATATTTCTTCTATATTCTTCATAAGGCCTGTTTTAACTCTCTTTTCATTCACCTACATTGAATTTTATCAGTTATTCATTATTCCGCTTCTTCGGTCGGCAGATCTTCTTTTAGAGACAGAGTCATTCTCGGCGTGCGATGCAACGAACCCACAATTGGATCAAAACACTCATAAAAGAGAGAGTAAGCCTATATTATGAAATACCAAAATAAAACAATAAAATAAAGTCATTACAAAAATGTTTTGTTGATATTCAGTAGTAAAGTTCGACTTACGACCATTTCGACTTACGACCGGTTTCTCGGAACCGAACTCGGTCGTAAGCCGGATGGTAGGTGTATAAGGTTTCCCACGGGAGGTGCAATGTAACTTCCCAGGAGTGAAACCTCGTTATAATAAAGGCCTGTTTTATTTTGTCCCTTCATACACAGCCATCTTTATTTTCTGCCTTAACTCTTCAACTCCGAACATAGATCTACTTTTTTTTTTTTTTTTTTTTTTTGACATTTGCATCATGGCAAACATGTTCATAGATTTTATTTTTTTTCTGGCAAGTAGTTCGGACAAATCAGAAACATTAGTGGGGCAAACAGTGATCCCTGTGGCACTCCGCTTTGACATTTTACCTCATATTACTGTTGTTGTTTTTATTTAAACAAGAAATCTTTCATCCACTGAAATAATTTGCATTTTATTCCTCCTAAGATCTGACGTTTCCCGATCAGTTTCTCATGAGTCATCCCATCTGAGACCTCATTGTCCCTCGTGTAGTAGACAGACTTAAGAGGCACATAAGTTCCTCAGTCTTCTAATATCATGTTCATTTGTCCACTATAATCTATCTTGTTCATAATTATTATCGCATTTGCTTTGTTTCGTAGCGTGAAGTCCAGGATCTTTCCTTAATTCATGGTATAACTTAACAAATCTTTGAGGACAGTTGTGCTACACAGCTCACACCTCTGTAACACAACTGTCATCAAAGATTTGTTGAGTTATACCATGAATTAAAGAAAGATCCTGAACTTTACCTTGCCAGAAAGAGCAAATGCGGTAGTAATTATGAACAAGGAAGATTATAGTGGAAAAATTAAAATGTTATTAGAAGACAGGGGGACTTACGTGCCTCTTAAAATTCAATACACCAAAAAATCGCTATCATAATGAACGTAGTGTAACAGCAATATTTAATGTAAAATAATAGATTAAGGTCTTTGCAGCAAACAAGGCGTTGGTTTCTGTTGCAGAGAAATGCTTAGACTATGAAAGAAAACAAACAATCATCTGGTTAAAAAAACAATAGAGTATAAA
The DNA here is from genome assembly GCF_038502225.1 of Cherax quadricarinatus. NCBI lineage: Eukaryota > Metazoa > Arthropoda > Malacostraca > Decapoda > Parastacidae > Cherax > Cherax quadricarinatus. The sequence continues at coordinate 2,970,124 of NC_091328.1, read as the reverse complement.
AAAGCAGACGTTATAAGGAATACAGATATTTTTTATATATTCTTTCCCGTTCCACTTATTTCTCTTCATAGGTTAACATAAACGTGTGAAAGCATAACTTGTTAAATATTCCACATCTATAACCATTTTAGCACACGTATATTAAATAATATATGAAATTACAGAAAGTTCAGATGATGACTTGCTGCTAAGCCGTCAGCTACCTGAGCGAGGTAAGTTACTTAACAAAATCCTTGGCTCAAAAAAAAAAAAGAGAGATATATTGTGTCACTTTGCTATTTTTCATTTGTATATTTAATGTAAAAAAAATTCTACTCTTAACTCTCGTGTGGTACTAATGCTCAGAATTAATATTTCCTCTGAAGTGCTGTATGATCACTTTTTCAAAAGTCAAAATATATTTTTTTAGTTATCATTTTATTAGATTACAGTTCATGTACAAATGTACAATATCAAATTTGATTCCACAAATAACTCTCAATTTTTTTTTGTTTTGCCATCATTAATGTCTATAATTTGTTAAAATTATTTAAATATATTATGAATGCATGGTAACGTGAGAACTGCAAATTCCAGCCATAAGTCGAGGCAAGTGATTGGGGTCCAGGAACTCGTTTTAATTATTATTATTATTATTATTATTATTATTATTATTATTATTATTATTATTATTATTATTATTATTATTATTACTATTATATTATTATTATTATTATTATTATTATTATTATTATTATTATTATTATTATTATTATTATTATTATTATTATTATTATTAATATTATTATTATTATTAGAAGCAGCAGCAGTAGTAGTACGTTTAACATATAACTGCATTCATGCAGTGCTTGGGAAATGGGAGGTAAACTGGACTGATCCAAGGAGGGGGGATAGCTCCAATTCCATGAACCACGAGCCCTTCAATGGCAGCAAAGCACCGTACTTTTTCCATAGACCTGACTAACACAAGAAGTGTCACCAGAAGACATGAACACTTGTCGTAGGTACTGGGGAGACACATGAAGTGTTACCAGAAACCTTGAACACTTGACGAAGGCACTAATGGAGACACATGAAGTGTTACCAGAAGCCATGAACACTTGTCGTAGGTACTGGGGAGACACATGAAGTGTTACCAGAAACCTTGAACACTTGACGAAGGCACTAATGGAGACACATGAAGTGTTACCAGAAGCCATGAACACTTGTCGTAGGTACTGGGGAGACATAAAGTATTACCAGAGTCGGAATCATTCTTACATGCCTTGTTGCTGGTGAAGGGCTCTGCATCCAAGAAATTTGAGCCATCCTTCCCCATAAACCTGATTTCCTCCCATTCCCCACGAACTGTGTGACCCATACGTATTTAGTGCTTCCTTATGATTAAAATAACAGCAATTCCACCAACAACAATAAAAGTAATAATAATAATAATAATTATAATAATTATAATAAAATTAGCAGTAATAAAGAAATAATTTTAATGATTATATTTCTCAGAACTTTTAGCATAATTAAATGGAGAAAGAAATAACGTATTATATTTTTTTTGTTATGCTACGACTGAATAAAATATGAATATTTTACTGTAATCACAATCTGGGTACAGTATAATAATTTTTTACCGCAATGATAGTGATAATTACATATTTTTTTTATTTTTTTAATTGGAATTTGTCATATGTCGGGCATAAAATGGGAACGTGACTGGGATCCTTTTTTTATGGATGTAAAAATGGTCGACTTATAGCTGAGAATATAAACATCTGTGTATATTATGTGTGCATGTATAAACACCTGTGTTGGTGGTGTGTCAACTGCAAGATATCTCTGCATTTAACATGATACAAATCCATTATATGCAGAGCAGATACTTAGGGAAGTTATGACTCACGAAATCGTAATGATACGATTGCAAACAAACCAGAGTACAGGTGTGGCTCACGCGCTGGCCTGGAATTTTACGACTCACTTGCCGCGAGTTCCATCCCCACCCGTACCGTGGTTTGTTAAGGGACGTCGTTCTCTCGCTCTTAGTAGAGCTTAATCACGTTACTCAGAGCGAGATGTGGTATGCTTTTCTCTCCTAAAGTGACCCCTCCCTCCCCCTCTTTTTTTATACAATATCTGCCGGTTAGTCTCGCTTCCTTCACCACGAGTTTTCCTCTATATAGTCATTGAAATCCTTCCACTTGTTCTCTACATTCATTTGAGAAGAATCTCTTCTTTATTTCGCCCATTTTTATGCTTAATTGGCAATCTTAACTTCTTTTGGTACATTATTTACGTTTGCGTATCCTCTTGGCGCATTCTGAAAAAAAATCTAAATTAATAACATTCGCCCATTTAGTGCTTAAGTGTTTTATTTATACTTAACAAATATGGTTCCATGCAAGGTGTTTAATGTGTTCATAGGTCGTGATAACTTTCGTGTACCCAAGAGAAACTGTTGAGGTTAGAGGCGGAGTTTGGGGGGGAGGTGTATTATTATTATTATTATTATTGTTATTATTATTATTATTATTATTATTATTATTATTATTATTATTATTATTATTATTATTATTATTATTATTTTCACAAGAAATGCTAAACCCATTGGAGGATGTGCAAGGTAGGAAGTTGAAAGTGAATTAAATATTACGTGTCAGACTGGAGGGAAAAAGCGTATGGAGAAAGTGAATATTCTTAAATATCTGGGAGTGAGTGTGTGTGTGTCGGTAATTCATATATTAGAGACGAGCTGAATCGGAATAGACGAGTGGAAAGGAGCGTTGAGATGTCAGCATCAGAGCGCAGTGGTGGAGATACTTTTGAGTGGGTGTGTGGACCAGTCATTGTATGTTGTTATAGATAGTAGGAGCAGAAATATCGTATTTAAGATTAATATGTGGTGTGAATCTTATGTACAGACTAAGAGGTAAAGAAATTAGAAGATGGTGAGGGTTTCTTTTTATTAGGGGGGGGGAAGGTATAATTCAAAATGTTGAAGAAAAGTTTTCGAAGTCATTAGGAAGCTTCAGGCTAGATGGAGAGTCGCTTTTGGGGTAATGGTTAAAAGAAGGATTTGAAGATCCATCCTGAAAGTGGGTGCATAATGTGTAGTACAGTGACAACAATCTGAAGGATGGGCGAAAATGATGCAGTCTTAGTGTATTTCCTTCGGGTCAGACGCACTGAAATCACTGCTATCCGAGGTCTATGCTCGAGCATAAATTTTCACCCAACACTCAGATCGATACCTAGGTTCATTTGCTGTCGATGTGAGGGGCCTCGGTGGCACAAACAGTACAGTGTTATGCCCATCTTCTTGAAAGACGATTGAGGAAATGAGTCTTTAGAGTCACCCGGCTTTGGTGGGAAATGTGCTAAAATTAAACGCCAAAAAAAAGTAGTAATACACAATAAAAAACGTTGGTGACCATGCTAAAGATTCTGCAAAGTTCTTATACTTCCTTTTGGGCACAGTGATATGTTGTTGCTGGATTCCTCATCCCTTAAAACTGACTGTTTGGACTTTAAACTAGTTTAAGGAAGGTAAAGGCATAGGTAGACCTTTTATTCCTGTATGATTGTGATCTAGGAACAGTTACTTCTGTTCACTTTAATGCTTAACCCTTGAACAATCTACCAGTCAGTTTTCACTTATGTCAACAAACTGCTAGATGCAAATGTATGACGGGAATAAATTAGGTTTCATCAATGAGTTTTTGTTCCAAAATTTAGTCGTAGAAGAAGAGTACGATCTCCTACGTGTACATTAAGAGAATGTACGACAGGATCATTATCAGCTTGTGAAACAAACTTTTCTCATCCTGAAGTGTAGAACCACTGGTTCTCTTTTCCTGACATTCCTCATCCTTTATTATAGTTCCACTCTATTTTTTATCACCACATCTTTATCCTGGTACAAAAGTACAGTACACGTACAGTAGGTGACCCTCACTAATTAATAAGAGTTAATACAAACATGCCTGTATTTCTGCACCGCATTTCTACTCAGGGTATGAGCACTTTAAAGCATGTAAATATTAGTAAATGGTTTTAAGTTTACAGTAAAAACGGTAGGTACTTATTCAAAGGTGACCAGCATGACTTGCTTTTTCAGATGGTTTTTGTAATATTAAATGCTTCATATTTACTGAAGACTCAGGCTGGGCGTTTTTATGCATAGAAAATGGAATATCAAAAGTACTATAGTATATATTTTTTTGCTATGCCTGGGCACTAAAAACATTCTGCTATTGGTCCTCTACCTTGCTAAAAAATTATACGTAGTTGTATTTTTAAATTTGTGTTTATCTGCAGTATTATCATCGCATGAAAGTTATTAGCAATTGTCCAAAATTTATTAATCTTTAGTTTTTTGTAGAGAAGTTGTTAGAATACCGGCCTTAGTTTTCAAGTTATGGGCTAAAGATTTGATCAAGTCAGTACCTCATAGACAAAGGATAAAATCACTGGTGCTCCGTCCACCCAGATATCATTGGATATCTGATGCTGTGGGAAGGTATAGTTTAAGGAACGAGGTATATCAGTTATAAATATACAGTATATGAATTAGGACTGTAAACCCACTGCGACCTGCTCAAGTGCTAAGGTAATAGAAATCCTGTTTGTATATTTTAACAGCCATTGTTCCAGCTTACTCTAGGAGCTCTTTTTTTTTTTTATTTAGGCGTTTTGTGATATACAGGACTGTAAATGAGTAAGAAGGATTTGAGTTTGCAGATTTTCCAGGTTTAGTGAGCAAAAGTGGTAAGTGTAACAGGTAAAACAATTTCTTTCTTGCTGTGAATATATTTTTTGCCCTCAGATTGTTATTTTTCCTCTTTTTTTTTCGTTTATTTTGAAGGTTTTGCTGCCAACTTATGCAGTGAACTTCAGCTCAATCAGTAAGATCTCGTACATGATTGAAAGGTCATTCATTTTAAGAATGACTTTCATGTAAGTGTTTACTTTCATTTTTGCTTCCTTTATAAGGATGTTTTAAGTGTCTATATTCAATAACTACACAACTGATTGTTGATCAAATCCCTTTTTGTTATCTGATATCTCTTTAAATGGCCAGATATATCAATCCCTACTCCAGATATTTTCCATTTTCTGTTTATCTTTGGCCTGGTGACTGTGGTCTTCCTCGGACCACAATTTTGTCAGCATGGCTACACTTGCTTTGGATTTGTTTTTCCTGTGATGGTGTGTAATATTCCTTCACAGCTAGTCTTGGCATTTAATCCTGCACCTTCAGATCACAGTAATTATTTTTATAGCTCATCCACCATGCTTTCCTTTCGCTTTTATTTATGTGAGTTTAAGTACTATAATTTCACATAGGACTGTGCTTTCATGATAAGTTAATCTGCCTAGGAATTTCAGGAGGCTTGGATTTTCTTTTTCACTTCTTAGGCAAGGTAGAGTCAATGAGCAACAACATAGCAACAGGAAGTGAAGCGCTTTGAGCTGTCTTAGTGCCTGGTTGTAGATTTCGCAGCCTCTCTTATCTGCACTTTATTCCAGTGGATGTTTACGTTATACTCAACATAGACTCTAATACTTTGTTGACTACTGAGAATTTATTTTTATGTACGGAATTATTTCAACTCGTTTCAATCCTTCCAGTTATGGTTAAGTATTGTTTAGAGGAAAAAAAGTGTACAGAAAATTGTGACTATTGAAATTTAATGGATACTAGTAATTTTTCACATGGATTATTTTTTATTATTAAACAAAATATCAGCATTAATTAAAGATGTTCACCGCAGAATCTAAAATATTAAAAAAAATATTATTGTTACAAATGTAAATGATCTGTAACTTTCTTAAATAACATGTTTGTTGTTAAAATGGTAGATTAATATACTGAATATATAAATAAACAAACACAAAAGTGTTTATTGTGTTGCAGTATTCCTGCTTATGTAATAAGTTATGTTCATTGTCTGCTTGCATCACAGTGCTACAGGAAGTGATACATACACAGTAGACTCTGCTTATTGTTTAATATTTTTTTGAGAACTGTAATACATTTTGAAATATATTCTGCTAAAGAGCCAGACTTTGTTATTATGGCACCTGAAATACTGAAATAATTTCATCTTATTTAATACTGGAAGAAACTCAGTTAATATTGGTAACTGTCACGAGGGATGTTTTCAGAAAGGGGAAAAAATTAATCTGATGTGTACAATGTTCATACTGAAGTTTATGGAGCATAAATTACCTCATTGTTTACAGACTACGACTTCAAGGGCTTATATGAAAGCCCAGCATGGCATAGCATAACAGATGGGACTTACAGTGAAGATGAGGGCCCGTTATCTCATCTCCATATCCGCAAAGCTAGTGGAGACGCGTCTCTACCTAACACACAGGTGAGGGGATGACCTACACTGGACTGATACATTCTTACACCACCTGTGAGCTGGTCTTGTAGTCTTCAATAAATAAAAAAATAAAACAGTTCAGACATTGATTATTGACAATTTTTTTCTTAATTTTCCGATGTCTACTTTCTAAGGAATGTTTTTTTCTCTCTCTCAAAGTTTTCTCTCATCTGTTCCTGTGTCATTACATTGACATTACTTATAGACTGCTATCGAGTTCCGTGCTTAACTTTATTGATTTTAAATTTACGTTTTGTTATTATATAGGTCATTACTATCCAGGGAATATGCGTTTCGTGAACCTACAACTGCTAATTGAAAGAGGCATTCTTGTGATTCTTGTAGGATTGTATGGTCCTGTGGGTTAGAACGTCGTGAATTTTCGTTCACCATGAGGAGAGCTAAAACAATACGGGTTCGATCCCCCGGCTAGTCGCAGTGTTATTAAATACCACTCGTTCGTGGTATTTAATACATGGGATCATACAAGCTCTTTTCACTGTGTTTACCTGTGGTCTGGAGACATTAACAAACAATAATTTGAATTCCTTATATTGAAATATTTTGCGGTAAATACATAATGATGATAATGTTTCTGGGTATGTAAGGTTTTAGTATGTAGGGTGGGTTTGTTATATAATAAGTTAGACCCAGAGAGTCGAGTCATTGCAAAAATTTTTGGTACTAAACCCCGCTGTGTCTGTTGACAGCTCTGTTAATAAATAACTGAAGCTTAAAACTTCTGTTTGTGTGTTTAGCAGTCTGGGAAATTTTTCCTTGTGACTTTCACTACTGTTGTTATGCCACCTCTTGCAAGACCTGGTGAATTTTTCCATTACCCTATTAATTTCTTATCAAATATATTAAAATTTTTCTTCACGGGCTTAGTCGTACTTTCACTTGTCACGGCGATTACTTTCACTTGTCACGGCGATTACTTTCCCCTAAGACCTTTGTGATTAGAACCAACTCTTAGAATCACAATTTTTTCCCCTCTGTATACTTTGGCATCTCATGAAATTAGCATTCCTGACTAGCCTCTACTAAAACTGTCTTGGTTCATTGAAAACTTTCCGACAAACCTCGCCGATATGTATTTTCCTCTTTGTGGCTAACTGGTCAGTTTTCGTATAGCCCTGTTTTTAATATTTTGTTATTGGGTATGGTTTAATATTGTCCTTTTAATTTAATAATATATGGCTATTTAATCATCTTGCCTCAAGAAAAACTACTTGTTTTAATCGACATGTGAGAGATCATGATAATGACACTAATGGTTTAATTTACAGGGTGGAATAGAGAGCAACAAATGGCGCAAGAGCTTGGTAGGCAATGAACAAGATGACTCTATTCCAAGAAAAGAAAGCAACACACCAGACTGGGAAGAAGCTGGGATGGGATGGGTCAACAGGTAGAACACAAGCAAGGTATATCACACATCTCCGGCAGAGTTGCAAGAACAAGATCATCATCTCTATAAAGAGACATAAGGCAGAAAAAAAAGGCTTTGTTCGGGACGTTCCGCTCTAAAGTGAGCTTTATCAAGACTTAATGAAGCTTCTGAAAGAAACGTGGCCTAATATAAAAATGTTACCCTGCATGACTCTTCTTTACACCTCCTAGTCGCCTTGCACCAGTCAGCAGCACCAACTCTGCCTGGTGACACCTGTTCGTCTTGACTTTGCGTTTTCGGACTTGTCTATAAAAGGAGGTTGGCAGACAGGACGTATGAGATAGTGTAAGAAATGATGACATATCAATTAAAGAAAAGCTTTCAAGCTAATAAGTCCAATGCAACAGTCGTATTTCTTACAGTAGAACAACATCATCCCCCCTAAACAGCATCAGTACAGTTTAATGAAACTGTAAAAAAAAAAATACTCATTAATAAAAATTAAGTAGTTTCGTGAATGACTGATATATGAAAAAAGTGTTTGTATGTATTGCACTAGAATATATGCTGTAAATTATATGTTTAAAAATATAATTGCATTACCGTCAGTTTGCCATCAACATAATTATTTAAAACAGATTTGATTTCTTCTTGGGCATACAGTTCTTGAGTTATGTAGACTCTTTTGTAGTTTTCCTTCAGGCAAGGATCAACCCAATGCATTATTACTGCATTATTACTGCATTAATGTATTCACCTGGGAGCACAGTGCTGCATATTGTCTGATATTACCCCCCTCCAAAATGATATCAGTAAATTGATGTACTGCAGAGGTTAATCAAATCTCCAATTAGTGTCAACTACAATGTGTATATTATAGTAATTTCAATTAAAAAATAGTTATTTTGCACTAAAAGCACATGTTAGTGTTGTGAGAAACTAAAGCTTCCATGGGGGTGAATTCAGCTGGGACAAAGTAGTGGAAAGAAAATCACATTTCGCGATGTTTGTGCACATGTAACATTTTACGATGTTTGTGCACATGTAACATTTTACGATGTTTGTGTACATGTAACATTTTACAATGTTTGTGCACATGTAACATTTGTTTTGGTTGTAGAGACGTGATGCCGAGAATTATGTGTATAAAGGCTATACGTGGAGCAAACTTTTATTGGGTCAACGTTTCGCTCATGGCGCAGATTCATCATAACTTGATAAAGCTCTTCCCTGAGTGAAATGTAGCGCCAATAAAACTTGTTCTCCATAGTGTGTCTTCTTATCCTAATTTTTAATTAAGAATCATAGATATGATACAAAATTTGCTAAAAAAAAAAACAAGGTTGGTTTAATTAAAAAAAGAATTTTACGCATTTATTGACAATATACATTTAAAGGGACAAACTATTGTGCTTTATGTATAATTTCCTGAATATATGAAGGATTTACCAGACAGCAAAATCGTATATATATATATATTTGTACTGTTGGGATATCAGGTATCTTAAGTGTGTCTCTTTCTTGATTTTTTTTATCAGTACGAAATGTATGAGAAATAATAATTATCAGTAATGACAAGGAGTTAAAAAATAGTTTTGATTTTTATGTTCAACTGTGTGAGTGTGTGTTTGAGTGTATTAACTTATTTGTAGTTGCAAGGGTCGATTCACAGCTCCTGGCCCCGCCTCTTTGCTGGTCACTACTAGGTCAACTCTTTTCTTGCTCCATTGGCTTTATCATACCTCTTCTTAAACCTATGTATGGATCCTGCCTCCACTACATCACGCTCCAGATTGTTCCACTTCCTAACAACTCTGTTACTGAAGAAATACTTTCTAACATCCCTGTGACTCGTCTGAGTTTTCAGCTTCTAGGTGTGTGTGTGTGTGTGTGTGTGTGTGTGTGTGTGTGTGTGTGTGTGTGTGTGTGTGTACAATAAAACCTCCTTATCCAGAGCCAGTCTTCTAACTTCCTCAAGAATATTCAGCCACTTGCAGACTTATTTATTCCAATGAATTTAAATTCTTAAACTCAAAAAAATCACTGGCAAGTTTTGTAATGAACCTTCACGCAAAAACTACTGTATAGCCACCAAAAAAAACTACCAGATCTTGTCACATCTTACACTTGTATGGAAGCTACATTCATTTGCATATTACCGCATTCTATGACCACTGACCTAGCAAGTAGCATCGTAGACTTTCCCAGACCTTAACCTTGGCCTGCATTTGGCTTATTAACAGGTTATGCAATGCATGTCAGTACTTTTACAAGTTATGACGGCTCAAGTATAGCAGTCAAAAATCTCTATTCCATTTGACCTTGTTTCTTTGCTCTCTGGCTACGAGGAACTTTTACTCATGTTTGTATGCATGTTAGAACACTTAATTAACCCAGGTTGAAAGCCTCGAGACTCGCCTTATTTTGAGCAAAAAACTTGTACCAATATCTATGACAATAATTTTAAAAGGGTTCTTCTACTGTAGACTCCTGAAAGATAGAATTCGTCAACAATTACGGGGCTGCAGCTTATTGTCCCAGCTGACTCCACTCCTGGATTATTACAGTAGTGTGCACTACACACCCAATAGTTTCGTGTCGTTTCGTGTCTCCTTATACAAAGTGAATTAGAATTTTATATTCATTTCTATGTATCATAAGCGGAATAAACTCTGGTCAGTAAGGATTTTACTATGTGAAACAAAAATTGAGATTCATCTTATCTTATTATGATCTTTTGTACAGTTTTCTTTGAGCGTGGATGTGCAGCTTGACGTTTCCCGTCTCAGTACTTCAGTTGTTCACTTAAGAGGGTGCTCACTTAAGAGGGTACTCACTTAAAAGGGTGCTCACTTAAGAGGGTGCTCACTTAAGAGGGTACTCACTTAAGAGGGTGCTCACTTAAGAGGGTGCTCACTTAAGAGGGTGCTCACTTAAGAGGGTGCTCACTTAAGAGGGTGCTCACTTAAGAGGGTGCTCACTTAAGAGGGTGCTCACTTAAGAGGGTGCTCACTCAAGAGGGTGCTCACTTAAGAGGGTGCTCACTTAAGAGGGTGCTCACTTAAAAGGGTGCTTACTTAAGAGGGTGCTCACTTAAGAGGGTGCTCACTTAAGAGGGTGCTCACTTAAGAGGGTGCTCACTTAAAAGGGTGCTGACTTAAGAGGGTACTCACTTAAAAGGGTGCTCACTTAAGAGGGTGCTCACTTAAGAGGGTGCTCACTTAAGAGGGTGCTCACTTAAGAGGGTGCTCACTTAAGAGGGTGCTCACTCAAGAGGGTGCTCACTTAAGAGGGTGCTCACTTAAGAGGGTGCTCACTTAAGAGGGCGCTCACTTAAGAGGGTGCTCACTTAAGAGGGTGCTCACTTAAGAGGGTGCTCACTTAAGAGGGTGCTCACTTAAGAGGGTGCTCACTTAAGAGGGTGCTCACTTATGAGGGTGCTCACTTAAGAGGGTGCTCACTTAAAAGGGTGCTCACTTAAGAGGGTGCTCACTTAAGAGGGTGCTCACTTAAAATGGTGCTCACTCAAGAGGGTGCTCACTTAAGAGGGTGCTCACTTAAGAGGGTGCTCACTTAAGAGGGTGCTCACTTAAGAGGGTGCTTACTTAAGAGGGTGCTCACTTAGAGGGTGCTCACTTAAGAGGGTGCTCACTTAAAATAGTACTCACTCAAGAGGGTGCTCACTTAAGAGGGTGCTTACTTAAGAGGGTGCTCACTTAGAGGGTGCTCACCTAAGAGGGTGCTCACTTAAGAGGGTGCTCACTTAAGAGGGTGTTCACTCAAGAGGGTGCTCACTTAAGAGGGTGCTCACTTAAGAGGGTGCTCACTTAAAATAGTACTCACTCAAGAGGGTGCTCACTTAAGAGGGTGCTTACTTAAGAGGGTGCTCACTTAGAGGGTGCTCACCTAAGAGGGTGCTCACTTAAGAGGGTGCTCACTTAAGAGGGTGTTCACTCAAGAGGGTGCTCACTTAAGAGGGTGCTCACTTAAGAGGGTGCTCACTTAAGAGGGCGCTCACTTAAGAGGGTGCTCACTTAAGAGGGTGCTCGCTTAAGAGGGTGCTCACTTGAGAGGGTGCTCACTTAAGAGGGTGCTCACTTAGAGGGTGCTCACTTAAGAGGAAACTCTTCAAAGTTTTGTAAGACTGAAAAGTGACGTGTGTGTCTCAAAACATATGGGATCCTGATGCTTAAAACTATTAAGTAGAGTTATATGTGGATACCTTTATGGTGGGATATAATGACACCTAGAGTCGATTCCTTTGATAACGACCACTTTGATAACGACCACTTTACGTCCACACAGGGAGCAAGATGAACGTCATGGACTTAACTCTGCCCACTGTATGGGCGAAACGTTGTCCTTAATGGAAGTATCCACTGCTTATGTCATTTATTCCAGCTTTTTTCAATTTGTTGATTTTTTGTATCATATTATTTTCAAAGTGTCGAATGATTAATGACTCACAGGGCAGTTTTGAAGTGTGATATTACCATATCATAGTCAATAAAATCCACTCAACTCTTGTTGTTTTTTCTCACTTTAAGAAAATCAGTAGTTTCGCTGTGAAGAAACAACAGTCGCAGTGCCGTGGCTGGAACAAGTCATCAAACTCCCAGGAGAGGAACCTTATAATAGTGGTTCAGGGTGGACAGAAACATCTTCAGTAGGTTTCGCCCCATAATTTTCGCTAATTTATGATTGAAGTACAGCGCCTGACGTTTTTAAGAGGGACCCTCAGACGGAATCACCAAAGCCACAAAAATCACGAAAGTCTGATAAAGAGAGAGAGACAGTTTGGCGAAGTCTCTTGAGCAAAGGACTCTGAGATACCCTTCTTTTCCTTGGGTCAAGCCAGATACCCTACCATTTCCCCAGCAGCGCTATATAGCCCTTGTGGTTTAGCGCTTCTCTTTGTTTATAATAATAATAATCCCATTCCCCAAGCCGTTGTATGACCCCCCTTACGGGTTTAACTCCTCCCCGTGACTTTAATAATAATTGATTATCAATGGACGTGTAAGTAGTAAGTTGACCTACGCAGCACAAACACAAATTTCTACGAAGATAACTGGGTAAATTCTAATATATATATATATATATATATATATATATATATATATATATATATATATATATATATATATATATATATATATATGTATATATATATATATATATATATATATATATATATATATATATATATATATATATATATATCGTGTGACCAAAGCTCGACCGGATGACCCAAATCTGTCATTGCAGCTTTTGGTCACCCGATCGAGGCCTTCCACTGGCTTACCCGTCAACCCCTTTAAAAATTAATATTAGTAGGTATTAATTTAACAATATATATTTCGGATTATACACATTATATTAAATCTAAAACAGACCATGAAGAAGTAAACAATAAATACGTCGCGAAGGATAAACAGGAAATATCAAATTTTTAAGTGTTTTTATTTAGCACAAATAAATTTGAATAAACCAATTTTAAAATAGTGATTGACCCCTAAAAATGAAATTCACGCGAGAAAATGTTAATGAGTAGCAAGACCGTAGTGGGTCTGGACCTGGTTTTTCATAGTTTTTATTTTATGATCCTCTTTCTGTGTGTCTGTATATATATATTATTGTGCCCACGAACAAGTGGTATTGATGAATAACAACACTGCGACTAGCCAACGACTCGAACCCCATACTGCTTTGGCCTGCCTCATGGTAGGCTAGTCGCAGTGATGTTATATATATATATATATATATATATATATATATATATATATATATATATATATATATATATATATATATATATATATATATATATATATACATAGTGTGTGTGTGTGTATTTATGTATATGTATGTATGGATGTATTTTGTGTATGCGTGTATGTAAAAAGAGCTTCTTCTTTCGCTTCTAATGACCAGAGCTTTGGTAAGATGGGGAAGGAAGAAGGATGGGTAAGGATGGAAATATTGGAAGAGGGTTGGAGGGGGGGGAGAGGTAGGATATAAAAGGTAAGTGGCCCAACCACTTTGGTGTAATTTAAAAAGTGTATTTGAATTGATAAGATTATTTTTTAAGAGGTATAATACTAACCCATCAGAGTCACATAGATATAATAGGTATATAAGTACATGACTCTGAATTGGTTGTAATTATACAAGTTGCAATTGCTTTTTTTTTTTTTTTTATTTTTTTTTTTTTTTTTTTTTTTTTTTTTTTTTTTTTTTTTTTTTTTTTTTTTCGCGATTGCACAACGGATATTTATACGACAGGAAAGGCAATATTTTCTGGCCAGTTTATCAGCTCGTGACAATAGCTTCTTAATGGTGGTGTCCAACAATAGTCAATAGCATAATTTTACATTAGAAAGTTATTTAAGATGTCTCCCTAATTGGGGGCGATGATTTTTTCAGTATACATAGAAGGGTTCTGGTAGTATCCAATCTTCTTCGTCAGGTAAGTTGCTCAAAATCATGGGTCGAGGGTAATCATCTTTATGAATAAAACGACGAACCCTCTGTGGGAGAGTCATTCTTTGAGTCCTGTGAGGTGGAGTATTGATGGTGTAATCGGTGGTATTTATCACTTGTATAGGATGTTCTCTATCTGGCATGTATAGTTCTTGCATTGTATAAAGTTGTTTCTTTTTTAGGGTGTCAAGGCGTACATTTATGGCAGTAATATCTTGTTGTGTGTGTAAATCTGCCATTTTAACTCTGTCTCTCCTCCTGGTATTGGTAATAAATCGAAGAGCTCTATTCTGGACCCTTTGTAACCGTAGCATGTTGGTCTTTGTTGTTAATGACATTGGGACACAAGGGTATTCAAGTATAGGTCTTATTATCATTTTATACAGATGTTTTTTGACATGTTGAGGGGCTTGATTGAATCGAAAGAGTCTGCTAAGACCGGAGAGGAAACATAAATAAATATTTTTTTATTTATGTAAATAAAATGAAACTAGTATATAAACATATTGCCAAATCCACACATATATATGATAACTGATTCAGAAAATTCAAACATAAGAACATATTTTAGGTATTCTGGCCATATTTTGATCTACTAGCAATTACCTACCAATAAACTAGTAGACAATATTAATTTTCCTATTTGGCTATTCCTGGGTTAGACAGATTATTAATAAATCTTGGCCTGTCTAACGAGATTTTAAAACCGATTCAATAATAGCAGTGCATATGTCCTATAAACAACGAGGATTAACTCAAGAAACGGGCAGGACTCGAACGTACGGCAAGCCTTTCCTGAAACAATCAGGTCGCTGCTGGAACCAGCGCAAAGCAAAGATTTAATAAGGTTTATCCAACTAGGCATATTTTTTTATACACTGGAGAGGTTAGCATGGGCCTCACTAACGACAAACGTAAGGTTTTATGGTTTGGTCTGACTTTTCACTGCAGTTTGCCTATACGTAGGTCCCATAGGTGTTGTCCCAGGTGTTGTCCCAGTTGTTGTCCCAGGTGTTCTCCCAGGTGTTCTCCTCAGGTGTTGTCCCAGGTGTTCTCCTCAGGTGTTGTCCCAGGTGTTGTCCCAGGTGTTGTGTTGTCCCAGGTGTTGTGTTGTTCCAGGTGTCGGTGGACAGTATTGACGAATGTATCACCATCAATGACTGCTAGTTTGCAACATGGGAAACGATAGTCATATTTCACCTTTTCCAGAGTGAGACAGATGCTACAAGTTGTGGTCTTCGCCCATGAGATTAATGACACTGCCAATGTATGAACTTCAGTATTTTTTGGCGTAGATAACTAGGGATGGTTAGAAAGTCTTTATTACACAGCTGAAATACACTGATCCGTTGGTGGCCAAGATACATTGCCGTGTTGTTGGTAGTGGTAGCTTGTTCTGTGATGTTTTGAAGGTGTTCTTCGGTGAGATTTTGCAGATGTTGTTGGAGATTTTCGAGTTGTTGTTCTGGGAAATTTTCGAGTTTTTGTTTTGGGAGATTTTCGAGTTGTTGTTTTGGGAGATTTTCGAGTTGTTGTTTTGGGAAATTTTCGAGTTTTTTTTTCTGGGAGATTTTCGAGTTGTTCTTTTGGGAGATTTTCGAGTTGTTCTTTTGGGAGATTTTCGAGTTGTTTTGGGATATTTTCGAGTTTTTGTTTTGGGAGATTTTCGAGTTTTTGTTTTGGGAGATTTTCGAGTTTTTGTTTTGGGAGATTTTCGAGTTTTTGTTTTGGGAGATTTTCGAGTTTTTGTTTTGGGAGATTTTCGAGTTGTTATTTTGGGAGATTTTCGAGTTTTTGTTTTGGGAGATTTTCGAGTTTTTGTTTTGGGAGATTTTCGAGTTTTTGTTTTGGGAGATTTTCGAGTTTTTGTTTTGGGAGATTTTCGAGTTTTTGTTTTGGGAGATTTTCGAGTTTTTGTTTTGGGAGATTTTCGAGTTGTTGTTTTGGGAGATTTTCGAGTTTTTGTTTTGGGAGATTTTCGAGTTTTTGTTTTGGGAGATTTTCGAGTTGTTGTTTTTGAAAATTTTCGAGTTTTTGTTTTGGGAGATTTTCGAGTTTTTGTTTTGGGAGATTTTCGAGTTTTTGTTTTGGGAGATTTTCGAGTTTTTGTTTTGGGAGATTTTCGAGTTGTTCTTTTGGGAGATTTTCGAGTTTTTGTTTTGGGAGATTTTCGAGTTGTTGTTTTTGGAAATTTTCGAGTTTTTCTTTTGGGAGATTTTCGAGTTGTTGTTTTGGGAGATTTTCGATTTGTTGTTTTGGGAGATTTTTGAGTTGTTGTTTTGGGAAATTTTCGAGTTTTTGTTTGGGGAAATTTTCGAGTTTTTGTTTTGGGAGATTTTCGAGTTTCTGTTTTGGGAGGTTTTCGAGTTGTTGTTTTTGGAGATTTTCGAGTTGTTGTTTTGGGAGATTTTCGAGTTGTTGTTTTGGGAAATTTTTGAGTTTTTGTTTTGGGAGGTTTTCGAGTTGTTGTTTTTGGAGATTTTCGAGTTGTTGTTTTCGGAGATTTTCGAGTTGTTTTTCTGGGAGATTTTCGAGTTGTTTTGGGAGATTTTCGAGTTTATGTTTTGGGAGATTTTCGAGTTTTTGTTTTCGGAGATTTTCGAGTTTTTGTTTTCGGAGATTTTCGAGTTGTTTTTCTGGGAGATTTTCGAGTTGTTTTGGGAGATTTTCGAGTTTTTGTTTTCGGAGATTTTCGAGTTGTTTTGGGAAATTTTCGAGTTTTTGTTTTGAGAGATTTACGAGTTGTTGTTTTCGGAGATTTTCGAGTTGTTGTTTTTGGAAATTTTCTAGTTTTTGTTTTGTGAAGTTTTCGAGTTGTTGTTCTGGGAGATTTTCGAGTTGTTTTGGGAGATTTTCGAGTTGTTGTTTTGGGAGATTTTCGAGTTGTTCTTTTGGGAAATTTTCGAGTTGTTGTTTTGGGAGATTTTCGAGTTGTTGTTTTGGGAGATTTTCGAGTTGTTGTTTTGGGAGATTTTCGAGTTGTTCTTTTGGGAAATTTTCGAGTTTTTGTTTTGGGAAATTTTCGAGTTTTTGTTTTGGGAGATTTTCGAGTTTTTGTTTTGGGAAATTTTCGAGTTTTTGTTTTGGGAAATTTTCGAGTTTTTGTTTTGGGAGATTTTCGAGTTGTTGTTGTATGAGATTTTATAGCTGTCGTTGTGTCAAATTTAAGAGTTGTTGTTGTGTGAGATTTTGCAGTTGTTTGAGATTTAGGAGTTGTCGTTGTTGGATATTTTGGAGCTGTAGTTAGTGATTTAGGAGTTGTTGGTGTAGATTTAAGAGTTGTTATTGGAGATTTTGTAGTTGTTGTTGTTGTTGTTGGAGATTTTGGAGTTGTTGTAGGAGATTTTGTAGTTGTTGTTTTGGTTGGTGATTTTGGAATTGTTGTTGTAGATTTAGGAGTTGATGTTGGAGATTTTGGAGCTGATGTTGTGTGAAATTTTGGAGTTGCTGTTGTTGTGTGAGATTTTGGAGTTGTTGTTCTGTGAGATTGTGGAGTTGTTGTTTTGTGAGATTTTGGAGTTGTTGTTGTTGTTGTGTGAGATTTTGGAGTTGTTATTATTTGAGATTTTGGAGTTGTTGTTGTTGTGTGAGATTTTGGAGTTGTTGTTGTGTGAGATTTTGGAGTTGTTGTTATGTGAGATTTTGGAGTTGTTGTTGGAGATTTACGAGTTGTCCTTGTTGGATATTTTGGAGTGGTTGGTAGTGATTTAGGAGTTGTTGTTGGAGATTTAAGAGTTGTTATTGGAGATTTAGTTGTTGTTGTTGTTGGAGATTTTGGAGTTGTTGTAGAAGATTTTGTAGTTGTTGTTTTGGTTGGTGATTTTGGAATTGTTGTTGGAGATTTTGTAGTTGAAGTGGGAGGTTTTGGAGTTGTTGTTGTTCGAGAATTTGGAGTTGCTGTTGTCGGAGATTTTGGTGTTGTTGTTGTGTGAGATTTTGGAGTTGTTGTTGTAGGAGATTTTATAGCTGTTGTGTGAGACTTTGGAGTTGTTGTTTTGTGAGATTTTGGAGTTGTTGTTGCTGCAGATTTTGAAGTTGTTGTTATGTGAGATTTTGGAGTTGTTGATGTGTGAGAATTTGGAGTAGTTGTTGTGTGAGATTTTAGAGTTGTTGTTGTGTGAGATTTCGGAGTTGTTGTTATGTCAGATTTTGCAGTTGTTGTGTGAGATTTTGGAGTTGTTGTTGTGTTAGGTTTTGGAGTTGTTGTCGTGTGAGATTTTGGAGTTGGTGTAGGAGATTTTGGAGATGTTGTTGGAGAATTAGTAGTTATTGTTGGAGATTTTGGAGTACGTGTTGTGTGAGATTTTTGAGTTGTTGTTGTGTGAAACTTTCGAGTTGTTGTTGTTGTTTGAAATTTTGTAGTTGTTGTCATGTGAGATTTTGGAGTTGTTGTTTTGCGAGATTTTGCAGTTGTTGATGTTGTTGCAGATTTTGAAGTTGTTGTTGTTGTTGCAGATTTTGAAGTTGATGTTGTTGCTGTTGCAGATTTCGAAGTTGTTGTTGTTGTTGTTGCAGATTTTGGAGTTGTTGTTGTGTGAGAATTTGGAGTTGTTGCTTTTGTGTGAAATTTTGGAGTTGTTGTTGTGTGAGATTTTGGAGTTGTTGTTGTCGTGTGAGATTTTGAAGTTGTTGTAGGAGATTTTGGAGTTGTTGTTGGAGATTTAGGAGTTGTCGTTGTTGCATATTTTGGAGATGTTGTTAGTGATTTACGAGTTGTTGTTGGAGATTTAGGAGTTGTTGGAGATTTTGGAGTTCTTGTTGTTGGAGATTTTCGAGTTGTTGAAGAAGATTTTGTAGTTGTTGTTTCGGTTGGTGATTTTGGAGTTGTTGTTAGAGATTTTGTAGTTGACGTTGGAGGTTTTGGAGTTGTTGTTGTTCGAGATTTTGGAGTTGTTGTTGTTGGAGATTTTGAAGTAGTTGTTGTTCGCGATTTTGGACTTGTTGTAGAAGATTTAGGAGTTGTTGTTGGAGATTTTGGAGTTGTTGTTAAAGATTTTGGAGCTGTTGTCGGAGATTTAGTAGTTGTTGTTGAAGATTTTGGAGTTGTTGTTGTTGGAGATTTTGAAGTTGTTGTTCTTAGAGACTTTGGAGTTGTTGTAGAAGATTTTGTAGCTGTTGTTGAATATTTTGGAGTTTTTGTTGTTGTTGGCGATCTTGCAGTTGTTGTAGGAGACTTTCGAGATGTTGTTGGAGATTTAGGAGTTGTTGTTGTTGGAGATTTTGGAGTTGTTGTTGGTGATTTAGGAGTTGTTGTTGAAGATTTAGGAGTAGTTGTTGTTGGAGATTTAGGTGTTGTAGTGTGAGATTTCAGAGTTGTTGTTCTTGGAAATTTTGGTGTTGTTGTGGGAGATTCACGAGATGTTGTAGGAGATTTTTGAGTTGTTGTTGGAGATTTAGTAGTTTTTGTTGTTGGAGATTTTGGTGTAGTTGTGTGAGATGTAGGAGTTGTTGATGGAGATTTTGGAGTTGTTGTTGTGTGAGATTTTGGAGTTGTTGTTGTGTGAGATTTTAGAGTTGTTGTTGTGTGAGATTTTGGATATGTTGTTGGGTGAGATTTCGGAGTTGTTGTTGTGTCAGATTTTGCAGTTGTTGTGTGAGATTTTGGAGTTGTTGTTGTGTTAGGTTTTGGAGTTGTTGTTGTGTGAGATTTTGGAGTTGGTGTAGGAGATTTTGGAGATGTTGTTGGAGAATTAGGAGTTGTTGTTGGAGATTTTGGAGTGCTTGTTGTGTGAGATTTTTGAGTTGTTGTTGGTGCAGATTTTGGAGTTGTTCTAGTGTGAGGTTTTGGAGTTGTTGTTGTGTGAGATTTTGGAGTTATTGTTATGTGAGATTTTGGAGTTGTTGTTGGAGATTTATGAGTTGTCCTTTTTGGATATTTTGGAGTTGTTGGTTGTGATTTAGGAGTTGTTGTTGGAGATTTAAGAGTTGTTGTTGGAGATTTTGTAGTTGTTGTTGTTGGAGATTTTGGAGTTGTTCTAGGAGATTTTATAGTTGTTGTTTCTGTTGGTGATTTTGGAGTTGTTGTTGGAGATTTTGTAGTTGAAGTGGGAGGTTTTGGAGTTGTTGTTGTTGTTCGAGATTTTGGAGTTGTTGTTGTAGGAGATTTTGGTGTTGTTGTTGTGTGAGATTTTGGAGTTGTTGTTGTATGAGATTTCATAGCTGTTGTGTGAGATTTCGGAGTTGTTGTTGTGTGAGATTTTGGAGTTGTTGTTGTGTGAGATTTTGGAGTTGTTGTTGTGTGAGGCTTTGGAGTTGGTGTTGTGTGAGATTTTGAAGTTGTTGTTGTGTGAGATTTTGGAGTTGTTGTTGTGTGAGATTTTGGAGTTGTTGTTGTGTGAGATTTCGGAGTTATTGTTGTGTCAGATTTTGCAGTTGTTGTGTGAGATTTCGGAGTTGTTGTTGTGTTAGGTTTTGGAGTTGTTGTCGTGTGAGATTTTGGAGTTGTTGTATGAGATTTTAGAGATGTTGTTGGAGAATTAGAAGTTGTTTTGTGAGATTTTGGAGTTGTTGTTTTGTGAGATTTTGGAGTTGTTGGTGGTGCAGATTTTGGAGTTGTTGCAGTGAGAGATTTTGGAGTTATTGTTGTGTGAGATTTTGGAAAATTTGTTTCTGTAGATTTTGGAGTTGTTCTTGTGTGAGATATTGTAGTTGTTGTTGTTTGAGCTTTTGGAGTTGTTGTTGTGTGAAATTTTGGAGTTGTTGTTGTTTGAGATTCATTAGTTGTTGTTTTGGGAGATTTTCTAGATGTTGTTCTCGAAGATTTTCGAGTTGTTGAAGATTTATGAGTTGTTATTGTTGGAGATTTTAAAGTTGTTGTTGTGTGAGATTTTCGAGTTGTTATTGTATGAGATTTTATAGTTGTCGTTGTGTGAGATTTTGGAGTTGTTGTCATGTGAGATTTTGGAGTTGTTGTTGTGTGAGATTTTGGAGTTGTTGTTGTTATGTGAGATTTTGGAGTTGTTATTGTTGTTGCAGATTTTGAAGTTGTTGTTGTTGCAGATTTTGAAGTTGTTGTTGTTGTTGTTGTTGTTGTTGCAGATTTTGAAGTTGTTGTTGTTGTTGTTGTTGCAGATTTTGGAGTTGTTGTTTTGTGAGAATTTGAATTTGTTGCTGTTGTGTGAGATCTTGGAGTTGTTGTTGTGTAAGAGTTTTGAGTTGTTGTTGCCGTGTGAGATTTTGGAGTTGTTGTAGGAGATTTTGGAGTTGTTGTAGGAGATTTTGGAGTTGTTGGAGATTTAGGAGTTGTCGTTGTTGCATATTTTGGAGAAGTTGTTAGTGATTTACGAGTTGTTGTTGGAGATTTAGGAGTTGTTGGAGATTTTGGATATCTTGTTGTTGGAGATTTTGGAGTTGGTGAAGGAGATTTTGTAATTGTTGTTTTAGTTGGTGATTTTGGAGTTGTTGTTGGAGATTTTGTAGTTGTTGCTTGTGATTTTTGAGTTGTTGGAGATTTAGGAGTTGTTGTTGGATATTTTGGAGATGTTGTTTGTGATTTAGGAGTTGTTGATGGAAATTTTAGAGTTGTTGTTGTTTGAGATTTTGAAGTTGTTGTTTTTCGTAATTTTGGAGATGTAGGGGATTTACGAGTTGTTGCTGGAGATTTAGGAGTTGTTGTTGTTGGAGATTTTGGAGTAGTTGCTGTTGTTAAAGATTTCGGAGTTGTTGTCCTAGATTTAGTAGTTGTTGTTGAAGATTTTGGAGTTGTTGTTGTTGGAGATTTTGAAGTTGTTGTTCTTGGAGACTTTGGAGTTGTTGTAGGAGATTTTGTAGTTGTTGTTGAATATTTTGGAGTTTTTGTTGTTGTTGGAGATCTTGCAGTTGTTGTAAGAGACTTTCGAGTTGTTGTTGGAGATTTAGAAGCTGTTGTTGTTGGAAATTTTGGAGTTGTTGTTGGTGATTTAGGAATTGTTGTTGAAGATTTAGCAGTATTCGTTGTTGGAGATTTAGGTGTTGTAGTGTGAGATTTCGGAGTTGTTGTTATTGGAGATTTTGGTGTTGTTGTGGGAGATTTACGAGCTGTTGTAGGAGATTTTGGAGTTGTTGGAGATTTTGCATTATGCTTACTGGTTGTTAAGTGGTGGTGGTGGTGATGGTGGTGATGGTGGTGATGGTGGTGATCGTGGTGGTGATGATCTTCGTGTTCTTTGGTAGGGGTAAACATGCTTGGTGTTGTCTTTTTAAATGCCCTAGTAGAAATATTATGGGTTTTTGAAGTTATTGTGTTTCTAGATTTTTCAGTTGTTGTTGTTATTGGAGATTTTGGAGTTGTTCTTGTGTTAAATTTTGGAGTTGTTGTTTTGCGAGATTTTAAAGTTGTTCTTGTGTTAAATTTTGGAGTTGTTGTTTTGCGAGATTTTAAAGTTGTTGTTGTGTGATATTTTGGAGTTGTTGTTGTGTGAGAATTTAGAGTTGTTGTTGTGTGAGATTTTGGGGTTGTTGCTGATGTGTGAGATTTTAAAGTAGCTGTTGTGTGAGATTTTGGAGTTGTTGTTTTGTGAGATTTTGGACTTGTTGTTGCAGATTTTGCAGTTGTTGTTGCAGGTTTTGGAGTATTTGTTGTGTGAGATTTTGGAGTTGTTGTTGTGTGATATTTTGGATTTGTTGTTGCAGATTTTGCAGTTGTTGTTGCAGGTTTTGGAGTATTTGTTGTGTGAGATTTTGGAGTTGTTGTGCGAGATTTTTTAGTTGTTTTTGATGTGAGAGATTTTCTTGTTGTTGTTGTGTGAGATTTTGGAGTTGTGTGAGATTTTGGAGTTGTTGTTGTGTGATATTTTGGAGTTGTGTGAGATTTTGGAGTTGTTGATGAGTGATATTTTGGAGTTGTTGTTGTGTGAGATTTTTTAGTTGTTGTTGTGTGAGATTTTGGAGTTGTTGTTGAGTGAGATTTTCTAGTTGTTGTTGTGTGAGATTTTGGAGTTGTTGTTGTGTGATATTTTGGATTTGTTGTTGCAGATTTTGCAGTTGTTGTTGCAGGTTTTGGAGTATTTGTTGTGTGAGATTTTGGAGTTGTTGTGCGAGATTTTTTAGTTGTTTTTGATGTGAGAGATTTTCTTGTTGTTGTTGTGTGAGATTTTGGAGTTGTTGTTGTGTGATATTTTGGAGTTGTGTGAGATTTTGGAGTTGTTGATGAGTGATATTTTGGAGTTGTTGTTGTGTGAGATTTTTTAGTTGTTGTTGTGTGAGATTTTGGAGTTGTTGTTGAGTGAGATTTTCTAGTTGTTGTTGTGTGAGATTTTGGAGTTGTTGTTGTGTGAGATTTTCTAGTTGTTGTTGTATTAGATTTTGGAGTTGTGTGAGATTTTGTAGTTGTTATTGTGTGAGATTTTGGATTTGTTGTTGTTGCAGGTTTTGGAGTTGTTGGTGTGTGAGAATATGGAGTTGTTGCTGTGTGAGATTTTGAAGTTGATGTGTGAGATTTTTGAGTTATTGTTGTGTGAGATTTTTGAGTTGTTGTTGTTGCAGATTTTGGAGTTGTTGTAGTGTGAGATTTTGGAGTTGTTGTTGCAGATTTTGGAGTTGTTGCAGGTTTTGGAGTTGTCTCTGGATGAGATTTTGAAGTTGTTGTTGTTTGAGATTTTAGAGTTGTTGTTGTGTGAAATTTTGGAGTTGTTGTTAATGTGTGAGATTTTGGAGTTGTTGTGTGAGATTTTGGAGTTGTTGTTGATGTGTGAGATTTTGGAGATGTTGTTATGCGACATTTTGGAGTAGTTGTTGTGTGAGATTTTGGAGTTGTTGTTTTGTAAGATTTCGGGGTTGTGTGAGATTTTGGAGCTGTTGTTGTGTGAGTTTTTTGAGTTGTTGTTGTTGTTGCAGATTTTTGAGTTGTTGTTGCAGGTTTTGGAGTTGTTGTTTTGTCAGATTTTAAAGTTGTTGTTGTTGTGGGAGATTTTCGAGTTGTTGTTGTGTGAGATTTTGGAGTTGTTGTTGCAGATTTTGGAGTGGATTTTGCAGGTTTTGGAGTTGTTGTTGTTGTGGGATATTTTGGAGTTGTTGTTTTGTGAGATTTTAGAGTTGTTGTTGTGTGAGATTTTGGGGTTGTTGTTGATGTGTGAGATTTTGGAGTTTTTGTTGAGTGAGGTTTTGGAGTCGTTGTTGTGTGAGTTTTTGGGGTTGTTGTTTTGTGAGATTTTGGACTTGTTGTTGTGTGAGATTTTGGAGTTGTTGTGTGAGATTTTTTAGTTGTTGATGTGTGAGATTTTCTATTTGTTGTTGTGTGAGATTTTGGATTTGTTGTTGCAGATTTAGGAGTTGTTGTTGCAGATTTTGGAGTTAATGTGTTGTGAGATTTTGGAGTTGTTCTTGTGTGAAATTTTGGCGTAGTTCTTTTGTGAGATTTTGGAGTTGTTGTTGTTGTAGATTCTCGGGTTGTTGTTGTTTGAGATTTTGCTGTTGTTGTTTTGTGAGATTTGGGAGTTGTTGTTGTGTGAGATTTTGGAGTTGTGTGAGATTTTGGAGTTGTTGATGTGTAATATTTTGGAGTTGTTGTTTTGTGAGATTTTGGAGTTGTTGTTGTGTGAGATTTTTTAGTTGTTGTTGATATGTGAGATTGTGGTGTTGTCGTTGCGTGAGATTTTGAAGTTGTTATTGTGTGAGATTTTTGAGTTGTTGTTGTTGCAGATTTTGGAGATGTTGTAGTGTGCGGTTTTGGAGTTGTTGTAGTGTAAGATTTTGGAGTAGTTGTTGTTGTAGATTTTCTAGATGTTGTTGTGTGAGATTTTGGAGTTGTTGGAGTTGCAGAATTTGGGGTTGATGTTGTGTCAGATTTTGGTGTTGTTGTTGTGTGAGATTTTGGAGTTGTTATTGTGGGAGATTTTGGAGTTGTTGTTGTGTAAGATTTTGGCGTTGGTGTTGTGTGAGATTTTGACGTTGCTATTGTGTGAGATTTTTGAGTTGTTTTTGTTGCAGGTTTTGGAGTTGTTGTAGGGTGTGGTTTTGGAGTTGTTGTTTTGTGAGATTTTGGAGTAGTTTTTGTGTTAGATTTTGGAGTTGTTGTTTTGTGAGATTTTGTAGTTGTTGTTGTTGCAGATTCTCGGGTTGTTGTTGTTTGATATTTTGCTGTTGTTGTTGTGTGAGATTTGGGAGTTGTTGTTGTGGGAGATTTTGGAGTTGTGTGAGATTTTGGAGTTGTTGATGTGTAATATTTTGGAGTTGTTGTTTTGTGAGATTTTGGAGTTGTTGTTGTGTGAGATTTTTTAGTTGTTGTTATGTGAGATTTTCTAGTTGTTGTTGTGTGAGATTTTGGAGTTGTTGTTGTGTGAGATTTTGGAGTTGTTGTTGCAGATTTTGGAGTTGTTGCAGGTTTTGGAGTTGTTTTTGTATGAGATTTTGGAGTTGTTGATTGAGATTTTAGAGTTGTTGTTGTGTGAGATTTTGGAGTTGTTGTTGATGTGTGAGATTTTGGAGTTGTTGTGTGAGAGTTTGGAGTTGTTGTTGATGTGTGAGATTTTGGAGATGTTGTTATGAGAGATTTTGGAGTAGTTGTTGTGTTTGATATTGGAGTTGTTGTTGTGTGAGATTTTTGAGTTGTTGTTTTGTTAGATTTTGGAGCTGTTGTTGTGTGAGATTTTTGAGTTGTTGTTTCAGATTTTTGAGTTGTTGTTGCAGGTTTTGTGGTTGCTGTTGCAGGTTTTGAAGTTGTTGTTGTGTGATATTTTGGAGTTGTTGTTGTGTGATATTTTAGAGTTGTTGTTGTTTGAGATTTTGGAGTTGTTGTTGCAGATTTTGGAGTTGTTGTTGCAGGTTTTGGGGTTGTTGTTGTGTGAGATTTTGTTGTTGTTGTTGTGTGAGATTTTGGGGTTGTTGTTGTTGTGTGAGATTTTGGAGTTTTTGTTGTTGTGTGAGATTTTGGAGTTGTTGCTGTGTGAGATTTTAGAGTTGTTGTAGTGAGAGATTTTGGAGTTGTTGATGTGTAATATTTTGGAGTTGTTGTTTTGTGAGATTTTGGAGTTGTTGTTGAGTGAGATTTTTTAGTTGTTGTTGATATGTGAGATTTTCTAGTTGTTGTTGTGTGAGATTTTGGAGTTGTTGTTGTGTGAGATTTTGGAGTTGTTGTTGCAGATTTTGGAGTTGTTGCAGGTTTTGGAGTTGTTTTTGTATGAGATTTTGGAGTTGTTGATTGAGATTTTAGAGTTGTTGTTGTGTGAGATTTTGGAGTTGTTGTTGATGTGTGAGATTTTGGAGTTGTTGTGTGAGAGTTTGGAGTTGTTGTTGATGTGTGAGATTTTGGAGATGTTGTTATGTGAGATTTTGGAGTAGTTGTTGTGTTTGATTTTGGAGTTGTTATTGTTGCAGATTTTTGAGTTGTTGTTTTGTTAGATTTTGGAGTTGTTGTTGTGTGAGATTTTGGAGTTGTTGTTTCAGATTTTGGAGTTGTTGTTGCAGGTTTTGTAGTTGTTGTTGCAGGTTTTGGGGTTGTTGTTGTGTGATATTTTGGAGTTGTTGCTGTGTGATATTTTAGAGTTGTTCTTGTTTGAGATTTTGGAGTTGTTGTTGCAGATTTTGGAGTTGTTGTTGCAGGTTTTGGGGTTGTTTTTGTGTGAGATTTTGTGGTTGTTGTTGTTTTGTGAGATTTTTTAGTTGTTTTTGTTGTTGTGTGATATTTTGAAATTGTTGTTGTGTGAGATTTTGGGGTTGTTGTTGTTGTGTGAGATTTTGGAGTTTTTGTTGTTGTGTGAGATTTTGGAGTTGTTTCTGTGTGAGATTTTAAAGTTGCTGTTGATGTATGAGATTTTTTATTTGTTGTTGATGTGTGAGATTTTGGAGTTGTTGTTGTGTGAGACTTTGGAGTTGTTGTAGTGAGAGATTTTGGAGTTCTTGTTGTGTGAGATTTTTTAGTTGTTGTTGTTGTGTGAGATTTTCTAGTTGTTGTTGTTGTGTGAGATTTTGGAGTTGTTGTGTGAAATTTTCTAGTTGTTGTTGTGTGAGATTTTCTAGTTTTTGTTGATGAGTGAGATTTTGAAGTTGTTGCTGTGTGAGGTTTTGAAGTTGTTGTGTGAGCATTTGGAGTTGTTGTTCTGTGAGATTTTGGAGTCGTTGTTTTGTGAAATTTTGAAGTTCTTGTTTTGTGAGATTTTGGCGTTGTTTTTGTGTGAGATTTTTGAGTTGTTTTTGTTGCAGGTTTTGGAGTTGTTGTAGGGTACGGTTTTGGAGTTGTTGTTTTGTGAGATTTTGGAGTTGTTTTTGTGTTAGATTTTGGAGTTGTTGTTTTGTGAGATTTTGGAGTTGTTGTTGTTGCAGATTCTCGGGTTGTTGTTGTTTGAGATTTTGCTGTTGTTGTTTTGTGAGATTTGGGAGTTGTTGTTGTGGGAGATTTTTTAGTTGTGTGAGATTTTGGAGTTGTTGATGTGTAATGTTTTGGAGTTGTTGTTTTGTGAGATTTTGGAGTTGTTGTTGTGTGAGATTTTTTAATTGTTGTTGATATGTGAGATTTTCTAGTTGTTGTTGTGTGAGATTTTGGAGTTGTTGTTGTGTGAGATTTTGGAGTTGTTGCAGGTTTTGGAGTTGTTTTTGTATGAGATTTTGGAGTTGTTGATTGAGATTTTAGAGTTGTTGTTGTGTGAGATTTTGGAGTTGTTGTTGATGTGTGAGATTTTGGAGTTGTTGTGTGAGAGTTTGGAGTTGTTGTTGATGTGTGAGATTTCGGAGATGTTGTTATGTGAGATTTTGGAGTTGTTTTTGTTGCAAATTTTGGAGTTGTTGTAGGGTACGGTTTTGGAGTTGTTTTGTGAGATTTTGGAGTTGTCTTTGTGTTAGATTTTGGAGTTGTTGTTTTGTGAGATTTTGGAGTTGTTGTTGTTGCAGATTCTCGGGTTGTTGTTGTTTGAGATTTTGCTGTTGTTGTTTTGTGAGATTTGGGAGTTGTTGTTGTAGGAGATTTTGGAGTTGTGTGAGATTTTGGAGTTGTTGATGTGTAGTATTTTGGAGGTGTTGTTTTGTGAGATTTTGGAGCTGTTATTGTGTGAGATTCTATAGTTGTTGTTGATATGTGAGATTTTCTAGTTGTTGTTGTGTGAGATTTTGAAGTTGTTGTTGTGGGAGATTTTGGAGTTGTTGTTGCAGATTTTGGAGTTGTTGCAGGTTGTGGAGTTGTTTTTGTATGAGATTTTGGAGTTGTTGATTGAGATTTTAGAGTTGTTGTTGTGTGAGATTTTGGAGTTGTTGTTGATGTGTTAGATTTTGGAGTTGTTGTGTGAGAGTTTGGAGTTGTTGTTGATGTGTGAGATTTTGGAGATGTTGTTATGTGAGATTTTGGAGTAGTTGTTGTGTTTGATTTTGGAGTTGTTGTTGTTGCAGATTTTTGAGTTGTTGTTTTGTTAGATTTTGGAATTGTTGTTGTGTGAGATTTTGGAGTTGTTGTTTCAGATTTTGGAGTTGTTGTTGCAGGTTTTGTGGTTGTTCCAGGTTTTGGGGTTGTTGTTGTGTGATATTTTGGAGTTGTTGCTGTGTGATATTTTAGAGTTGTTCTTGTTTGAGATTTTGGAGTTGTTGTTGCAGATTTTGGATTTGTTGTTGCAGGTTTTGGGGTTGTTGTTGTGTGAGATTTTGTAGTTGTTGTTGTTTTGTGAGATTTTTTAGTTGTTTTTGTTGTTGTTGTGTGAGATTTCCGGGTTGTTGTTGTTGTGTGAGATTTTAAAGTTTTTGTTGTTGTGTGAGATTTTGGAGTTGTTGCTGTGTGAGATTTTAGAGTTGCTGTTGATGCATGAGATTTTTTACTTGTTGTTGATGTGCGAGATTTTGGAGTTGTTGTTGTGTGAGACTTTGGAGTTGTTGTAGTGAGAGATTTTGGAGTTGTTGTTGTGTGAGATTTTTTAGTTGTTGTTGATGTGTGAGATTTTCTAGTTGTTGTTGTTGTGTGAGATTTTGGAGAAGTTGTGTGAAATTTTCTAGTTGTTGTTGTGTGAGATTTTGGAGTTTTTGTTGATGTGTGAGATTTTGAAGTTGTTGCTGTGTGAGGTTTTGAAGTTGTTGTGAGAGATTTTGGAGTTGTTGTTCTGTGAGATTTTGGAGTCGTTGTTTTGTGAAATTTTGAAGTTCTTGTTTTGTGAGATTTTGGCGTTGTTGTTGTGTGAGATTTTTGAGTTGTTTTTGTTGCAGGTTTTGGAGTTGTTGTAGGGTACGGTTTTGGAGTTGTTGTTTTGTGAGATTTTGGAGTAGATTTTGTGTTAGATTTTGGAGTTGTTGTTTTGTGAGATTTCGGAGTTGTTGTTGCAGATTCTCGGGTTGTTGTTGTTTGAGATTTTGCTGTTGTTGTTTTGTGAGATTTGGGAGTTGTTGTTGTGGGAGATTTTGGAGTTGTGTGAGATTTTGGAGTTGTTGATGTGTAATGTTTTGGAGTTGTTGTTTTGTGAGATTTTGGAGTTGTTGTTGTTGCAGATTCTCGGGTTGTTGTTGCTTGAGATTTTGCTGTTGTTGTTTTGTGAGATTTGGGAGTTGTTGTTGTGGGAGATTTTGGAGTTGTGTGAGATTTTGGAGTTGTTCTTTTGTGAGATTTTGGAGTTGTTGTTGTGTGAGATTTTTTAGTTGTTGTTGATATGTGAGATTTTCTAGTTGTTGTTGTGTGAGATTTTGGAGTTGTTGCTGTGTGAGATTTTGGAGGTGTTGTTGCAGATTTTGGAGTTGTTGCAGGTTTTGGAGTTGTTTTTGTATGAGATTTTGGAGTTGTTGATTGAGATTTTAGAGTTGTTGTTGTGTGAGATTTTGGAGTTGTTGTTGATGTGTGAGATTTTGGAGTTGTTGTGTGAGAGTTTGGAGTTGTTGTTGATGTGTGAGATTTTGGAGATGTTGTTATGTGAGATTTTGGAGTAGTTGTTGTGTTTGATTTTGGAGTTGTTGTTGTTGCAGATTTTTGAGTTGTTGTTTTGTTAGATTTTGGAGCTGTTGTTGTGTGAGATTTTGGAGTTGTTGTTTCAGATTTTTGAGTTGTTGTTGCAGGTTTTGTGGTTGTTGTTGCAGGTTTTGAGGTTGTTGTTGTGTGATATTTTGGAATTGTTGTTGTGTGATATTTTAGAGTTGTTGTTGTTTGAGATTTTGGAGTTGTTGTTGCAGATTTTGGAGTTGTTGTTGCAGGTTTTGGGGTTGTTGTTGTGTGAGATTTTGTGGTTGTTGTTGTTTTGTGAGATTTTTTAATTGTTTTTGTTGTTGTTGTGTGAGATTTTGAAATTGTTGTTGTGTGAGATTTTGGGGTTGTTGTTGTCGTGTGAGATTTTGGAGTTTTTGTTGTTGTGTGAGATTTTGGAGTTGTTGCTGTGTGAGATTTTAGAGTTGCTGTTGATGTATGAGATTTTTTAGTTGTTGTTGATGTGTGAGATTTTGGAGTTGTTGTTGTGTGAGACTTTGGAGTTGTTGTAGTGAGAGATTTTGGAGTTGTTGTTGTGTGAGATTTTTTAGTTGTTGTTGATGTGTGAGATTTTCTAGTTGTTGTTGTTGTGTGAGATTTTGGAGTTGTTGTGTGAAATTTTCTAGTTGTTGTTGTGTGAGATTTTGGAGTTTTTGTTGATGAGTGAGATTTTGAAGTTGTTGCTGTGTGAGGTTTTGAAGTTGTTGTGTGAGATTTTGGAGTTGTTGTTCTGTGAGATTTTGGAGTCGTTGTTTTGTGAAATTTTGAAGTTCTTGTTTTGTGAGATTTTGGCGTTGTTGTTGTGTGAGATTTTTGAGTTGTTTTTGTTGCAGGTTTTGGAGTTGTTGTAGGGTACGGTTTTGGAGTTGTTGTTTTGTGAGATTTTGGAGTTGTTTTTGTGTTAGATTTTGGAGTTGTTGTTTTGTGAGATTTTGGAGTTGTTGTTGTTGCAGATTCTCGGGTTGTTGTTGTTTGAGATTTTGCTGTTGTTGTTTTGTGAGATTTGGGAGTTGTTGTTGTGGGAGATTTTGGAGTTGTGTGAGATTTTGGAGTTGTTGATGTGTAATATTTTGGAGTTGTTGTTTTGTGAGATTTTGGAGTTGTTGTTGTGTGAGATTTTTTAGTTGTTGTTGATATGTGAGATTTTCTAGTTGTTGTTGTGTAAGGTTTTGGAGTTGTTGTTGTGTGAGATTTTGGAGTTGTTGTTGCAGATTTTGGAGTTGTTGCAGGTTTTGGAGTTGTTTTTGTATGAGATTTTGGAGTTGTTGATTGAGATTTTAAAGTTGTTGTTGTGTGAGATTTTGGAGTTGTTGTTGATGTGTGAGATTTTGGAGTTGTTGTGTGAGAGTTTGGAGTTGTTGTTGATGTGTGAGATTTTGGAGATGTTGTTATGTGAGATTTTGGAGTAGTTGTTGTGTTTGATTTTGGAGTTGTTGTTGTTGCAGATTTTTGAGTTGTTGTTTTGTTAGATTTTGGAGCTGTTGTTGTGTGAGATTTTGGAGTTGTTGTTTCAGATTTTTGAGTTGTTGTTGCAGGTTTTGTGGTTGTTGTTGCAGGTTTTAGGGTTGTTGTTGTGTGATATTTTGGAATTGTTGTTGTGTGATATTCTAGAGTTGTTGTTGTTTGAGATTTTGGAGTTGTTGTTGCAGATTTTGGAGTTGCTGTTGCAGGTTTTGGGGTTGTTGTTGTGTGAGATTTTGTGGTTGTTGTTGTTTTGTGAAATTTTTTAGTTGTTTTTGTTGTTGTTGTGTGAGATTTTGAAATTGTTGTTGTGTGAGATTTTGGGGTTGTTGTTGTTGTGTGAGATTTTGGAGTTTTTGTTGTTGTGTGAGATTTTGGAGTTGTTGCTGTGTGAGATTTTAGAGTTGCTGTTGATGTATGAGATTTTTTAGTTGTTGTTGATGTGTGAGATTTTGGAGTTGTTGTTGTGTGAGACTTTGGAGTTGTTGTAGTGAGAGATTTTGGAGTTGTTGTTGTGTGAGATTTTTTAGTTGTTGTTGATGTGTGAGATTTTCTAGTTGTTGTTGTTGTGTGAGATTTTGGAGTTGTTGTGTGAAATTTTCTAGTTGTTGTTGTGTGAGATTTTGGAGTTTTTGTTGATGTGTGAGATTTTGAAGTTGTTGCTGTGTGAGGTTTTGAAGTTGTTGTGTGAGATTTTGGAGTTGTTGTTCTGTGAGATTTTGGAGTCGTTCTTTTGTGAAATTTTGAAGTTCTTGTTTTGTGAGACTTTGGCGTTGTTGTTGTGTGAGATTTTTGAGTTGTTTCTGTTGCAGGTTTTGGAGTTGTTGTAGGGTACGGTTTTGGAGTTGTTTTGTGAGATTTTGGAGTTGTTTTAGTGTTAGATTTTGGAGTTGTTGTTTTGAGAGATTTTGGAGTTGTTGTTGTTTGAGATTTTGCTGTTGTTGTTTTGTGAGATTTGGGAGTTGTTGTTGTGGGAGATTTTGGAGTTGTGTGAGATTTTGGAGTTGTTGTTTTGTGAGATTTTGGAGTTGTTGTTGTGTGAGATTTTTTAGTTGTTGTTGATATGTGAGATTTTCTAGTTGTTGTTGTGTGAGATTTTGGAGTTGTTGCTGTGTGAGATTTTGGAGGTGTTGTTGCAGATTTTGGAGTTGTTGCAGGTTTTGGAGTTGTTTTTGTATGAGATTTTGGAGTTGTTGATTGAGATTTTAGAGTTGTTGTTGTGTGAGATTTTGGAGTTGTTGTTGATGTGTGAGATTTTGGAGTTGTTGTGTGAGAGTTTGGAGTTGTTGTTGTGTTTGATTTTGGAGTTGTTGTTGTTGCAGTTTTTTGAGTTGTTGTTTTGTTAGATTTTGGAGCTGTTGTTGAGTGAGACTTTAGAGTTGTTGCTTTAGATTTTGGAGCTGTTGTTGAGTGAGACTTTAGAGTTGTTGTAGTGAGAGATTTTAGAGTTGTTTTTGTGTGAGATTGTTTATTTGTTGTTGATGTGTGAGATTTTCTAGTTGTTGTTGTTGTGTGAGATTTTGGAGTTGTTATGTGAAATTTTCTAGTTGTTGTTGTGTGAGATTTTGGAGTTTTTGTTGATGTGTGAGATTTTGAAGTTGTTGCTGTGTGAGGTTTTGAAGTTGTTGTGTGAGATTTTGGAGTTGTTGTTCTGTGAGATTTTGGAGTCGTTGTTTTGTGAAATTTTGAAGTTCTTGTTTTGTGAAATTTTGGCGTTGTTGTTGTGTGAGATTTTTGAGTTGTTTTTGTTGCAGGTTTTGGAGTTGTTGTAGGGTACGGTTTTGGAGTTGTTGTTTTGTGAGATTTTGGAGTTGTTTTAGTGTTAGATTTTGGAGTTGTTGTTTTGTGAGATTTTGGAGTTGTTGTTGTTGCAGATTCTCGGGTTGTTGTTGTTTGAGATTTTGCTGTTGTTGTTTTGTGAGATTTGTTAGTTGTTGTTGTGGGAGATTTTGGAGTTGTGTGAGATTTTGGAGTTGTTGTTTTGTGAGGTTTTGGAGTTGTTGTTGTGTGAGATTTTTTAGTTGTTGTTGATATGTGAGATTTTCTAGTTGTTGTTGTGTGAGATATTGGAGTTGTTGCTGTGTGAGATTTTGGAGGTGTTGTTGCAGATTTTGGAGTTGTTGCAGGTTTTGGAGTTGTTTTTGTATGAGATTTTGGAGTTGTTGATTGAGATTTTAGAGTTATTGTTGTGTGAGATTTTGGAGTTGTTGTTGATGTGTGAGATTTTGGAGTTGTTGTGTGAGAGTTTGGAGTTGTTGTTGATGTGTGAGATTTTGGAGATGTTGTTATGTGAGATTTTGGAGTAGTTGTTGTGTTTGATTTTGTAGTTGTTGTTGTTGCAGATTTTTGAGTTGTTGTTTTGTTAGATTTTGGAGCTGTTGTTGTGTGAGATTTTGGAGTTGTTGTTTCAGATTTTTGAGTTGTTTTTGCAGGTTTTCTGGTTGTTGTTGCAGGTTTTGGGGTTGTTGTTGTGTGATATTTTGGAATTGTTGTTGTGTGATATTTTAGAGTTGTTGTTGTTTGAGATTTTGGAGTTGTTGTTGCAGATTTTGGAGTTGTTGTTGCAGGTTTTGGGGTTGTTGTTGTGTGAGATTTTGTGGTTGTTGTTGTTTTGTGAGATTTTTGAGTTGTTTTTGTTGCAGGTTTTGGAGTTGTTGTAGGGTACGGTTTTGGAGTTGTTGTTTTGTGAGATTTTGGAGTTGTTTTTGTGTTAGATTTTGGAGTTGTTGTTTTGTGAGATTTTGGAGTTGTTGTTGTTGCAGATTCTCGGGTTATTGTTGTGTGAGATTTTGCTGTTGTTGTTTTGTGAGATTTGGGAGTTGTTGTTGTTGGAGATTTTGGAGTTGTGTGAGATTTTGGAGTTGTTGATGTGTAATATTTTGGAGTTGTTGTTTTGTGAGATTTTGGAGTTCTTGTTGTGTGAGATTTTTTAGTTGTTGTTGATATGTGAGATTTTCTAGTTGTTGTTGTTGTGTGAGATTTTGGAGTTGTTGTTGTGTATGATTTTGGAGTTGTTGTTGCAGATTTTGGAGTTGTTGCAGGTTTTGGAGTTGTTTTTGTATGAGATTTTGGAGTTGTTGATTGAGATTTTAGAGTTCTTGTTGTTGATGTGTGAGATTTTGGAGTTGTTGTGTGAGAGTTTGGAGTTGTTGTTGATGTGTGAGATTTTGGAGATGTTGTTATGTGAGATTTTGGAGTAGTTGTTGTGTTTGATTTTGGAGTTGTTGTTGTTGCAGATTTTTGAGTTGTTGTTTTGTTAGATTTTGGAGTTGTTGTTGTGTGAGATTTTGGAGTTGTTGTTTTAGATTTTTGAGTTGTTGTTGCAGGTTTTGTGGTTGTTGTTGCAGGTTTTGGGGTTGTTGTTGTGTGATATTTTGGAGTTGTTGTTGTGTGATATTTTAGAGTTGTTGTTGTTTGAGATTTTGGAGTTGTTGTTGCAGATTTTGGAGTTGTTGTTGCAGGTTTTGGGGTTGTTGTTGTGTGAGATTTTGTGGTTGTTGTTGTTTTGTGAGATTTTTTAGTTGTTTTTGTTGTTGTTGTGTGAGATTTTGAAATTGTTGTTGTGTGAGATTTTGAGGTTGTTGTTGTTGTGTGAGATTTTGGAGTTTTTGTTGCTGTGTGAGATTTTGGAGTTGTTGCTGTGTGAGATTTTAGAGATGCTGTTGATGTATGAGATTTTTTAGTTGTTGTTGATGTGCGAGATTTTGGAGTTGTTGTTGTGTGAGACTTTGGAGTTCTTGTAGTGAGAGATTTTGGAGTTGTTGTTGTGTGAGATTTTTTAGTTGTTGTTGATGTGTGAGATTTTCTAGTTGTTGTTGTTGTGTGAGATTTTGAAGTTGTTGTGTGAAATTTTCTAGTTGTTGTTGTGTGAGATTTTGGAGTTTTTGTTGATGTGTGAGATTTTGAAGTTGTTGCTGTGTGAGGTTTTGAAGTTGTTGTGTGGGATTTTGGAGTTGTTGTTGTGTGAGATTTTGGAGTCGTTGTTTTGTGAAATTTTGAAGTTCTTGTTTTGTGAGATTTTGCCGTTGTTGTTGTGTGAGATTTTTGAGTTGTTTTTGTTGCAGGTTTTGGAGTTGTTGTAGGGTACGGTTTTGGAGTTGTTGTTTTGTGAGATTTTGGAGTTGTTTTTGTGTTAGATTTTGGAGTTGTTGTTTTGTGAGATTTTGGAGTTGTTGTTGTTGCAGATTCTCGGGTTGTTGTTGTTTGAGATTTTGCTGTTGTTGTTTTGTGAGATTTGGGAGTTGTTGTTGTGGGAGATTTTGGAGTTGTGTGAGATTTTGGAGTTGTTGATGTGTAATGTTTTGGAGTTGTTGTTTTGTGAGATTTTGGAGTTGTTGTTGTGTGAGATTTTTTAGTTGTTGTTGATATGTGAGATTTTCTAGCTGTTGTTGTGTGAGATTTTGGAGTTGTTTTTGTGTGAGATTTTGGAGTTGTTATTGCAGATTTTGGAGTTGTTGAAGGTTTTGGAGATGTTTTTGTATGAGATTTTGGAGTTGTTGATTGAGATTTTAGAGTTGTTGTTGTGTGAGATTTTGGAGTTGTTGTTGATGTGTGAGATTTTGGAGTTGTTGTGTGAGAGTTTGGAGTTGTTGTTGATATGTGAGATTTTGGAGATGTTGTTATGTGAGATTTTGGAGTAGTTGTTGTGTTTGATTTTGGAGTTGTTGTTGTTGCAGATTTTTGAGTTGTTGTTTTGTTAGATTTTGGAGCTGTTGTTGTGTGAGATTTTGGAGTTGTTGTTTCAGATTTTTGAGTTGTTGTTGCAGGTTTTGTGGCTGTTGTTGCAGGTTTTGGGGTTGTTGTTGTGTGATATTTTGGAGTTGTTGTTGTGTGATATTTTAGAGTTGTTGTTGTTTGAGATTTTGGAGTTGTTGTTGCAGATTTTGGAGTTGTTGTTGGAGGTTTTGGGGTTGTTGTTGTGTGAGATTTTGTGGTTGTTGTTGTTTTGTGAGATTTTTTAGTTGTTTTTGTTGTTGTTGTGTGAGATTTTGAAATTGTTGTTGTGTGAGATTTGGGGGTTGTTGTTGTTGTGTGAGATTTTGGAGTTTTTGTTGTTGTGTGAGATTTTGGAGTTGTTGCTGTGTGAGATTTTAGAGTTGCTGTTGATGTATGAGATTTTTTAGTTGTTGTTGATGTGTGAGATTTTGGAGTTGTTGTTGTGTGAGACTTTGGAGTTGTTTTAGTGAGAGATTTTGGAGTTGTTGTTGTGTGAGATTTTTTAGTTGTTGTTGATGTGTGAGATTTTCTAGTTGTTGTTGTTGTGTGAGATTTTGGAGTTGTTGTGTGAGATTTTCTAGTTGTTGTTGTGTGAGATTTTGGAGTTTTTGTTGATGTGTGAGATTTTGAAGTTGTTGCTGTGTGAGGTTTTGAAGTTGTTGTGTGAGATTTTGGAGTCGTTGTTCTGTGAGATTTTGGAGTCGTTGTTTTGTGAAATTTTGAAGTTCTTGTTTTGTGAGATTTTGGCGTTGTTGTTGTGTGAGATTTTTGAGTTGTTTTTGTTGCAGGTTTTGGAGTTGTTGTAGGGTACGGTTTTAGAGTTGTTGTTTTGTGAGATTTTGGAGTTGTTGTTCTGTGAGATTTTGGAGTCGTTGTTTTGTGAAATTTTGAAGTTCTTGTTTTGTGAGATTTTGCCGTTGTTGTTGTGTGAGATTTTTGAGTTGTTTTTGTTGCAGGTTTTGGAGTTGTTGTAGGGTACGGTTTTGGAGTTGTTGTTTTGTGAGATTTTGGAGTTGATTTTGTGTTAAATTTTGGAGTTGTTGTTTTGTGAGATTTTGGAGTTGTTGTTGTTGCAGATTCTCGGGTTGTTGTTGTTTGAGATTCTGCTGTTGTTGTTTTGTGAGATTTGGGAGTTGTTGTTGTGGGAGATTTTGGAGTTGTGTGAGATTTTGGAGTTGTTGATGTGTAATATTTTGGAGTTGTTGTTTTGTGAGATTTTGGAGTTGTTGTTATGTGAGATTTTTTAGTTGTTGTTGATATGTGAGATTTTCTAGTTGATGTTGTGTGAGATTTTGGAGTTGTTGTTGTGTGAGATTTTGGAGTTGTTGTTGCAGATTTTGGAGTTGTTGCAGGTTTTGGAGTTGTTTTTGTATGATATTTTGGAGTTGTTGATTGAGATTTTAGAGTTGTTGTTGTTGATGTGTGAGATTTTGGAGTTGTTTTGTGAGAGTTTGGAGTTGTTGTTGATGTGTGAGATTTTGGAGATGTTGTTATGTGAGATTTTGGAGTAGTTGTTGTGTTTGATTTTGGAGTTGTTGTTGTCGCAGATTTTTGAGTTGTTGTTTTGTTAGATTTTGGAGTTGTTGTTGGGTGAGATTTTGGAGTTGTTGTTTCAGATTTTGGAGTTGTTGTTGCAGGTTTTGTGGTTGTTGTTGCAGGTTTTGGGGTTGTTGTTGTGTGATATTTTGGAGTTGTTGTTGTGTGATATTTTAGAGTTGTTGTTGTTTGAGATTTTGGAGTTGTTGTTGCAGATTTTGGAGTTGTTGTTGCAGGTTTTGGGGTTGTTCTTGTGTGAGATTTTGTGGTTGTTGTTGTTTTGTGAGAATTTTTAGTTGTTTTTGTTGTTGTGTGAGATTTTGAAATTGTTGTTGTGTGAGATTTTGGGGTTGTTGTTGTTGTGTGAGATTTTTTAGTTTTTGTTGTTGTGTGAGATTTTGGAGTTGTTGCTGTGTGAGATTTTAGAGTTGCAGTTGATGTATGAGATTTTTTAGTTGTTGTTGATGTGCGAGATTTTGGAGTTGTTGTTGTGTGAGACTTTGGAGTTGTTGTAGTGAGAGATTTTGGAGTTGTTGTTGTGTGAGATTTTTTAGTTGTTGTTGATGTGTGAGATTTTCTAGTTGTTGTTGTTGTGTGAGATTTTGGAGTTGTTGTGTGAAATTTTCTAGTTGTTGTTGTGTGAGATTTTGGAGTTTTCGTTGATGTGTGAGATTTTGAAGTTGTTGCTGTGTGAGGTTTTGAAGTTGTTGTGTGAGATTTTGGAGTTGTTGTTCTGTGAGATTTTGGAGTCGTTGTTTTGTGAAATTTTGAAGTTCTTGTTTTGTGAGATTTTGGCGTTGTTGTTGTGTGAGATTTTTGAGTTGTTTTTGTTGCAGGTTTTGGAGTTGTTGTAGGGTAGGGTTTTGGAGTTGTTGTTTTGTGAGATTTTGGAGTTGTTTTTGTGTTAGATTTTGGAGTTTTTGTTTTGTGAGATTTTGGAGTTGTTGTTGTTGCAGATTCTCGGGTTGTTGTTGTTTGAGATTTTGCTGTTGTTGTTTTGTGAGATTTGGGAGTTGTTGTTGTAGGAGATTTTGGAGTTGTGTGAGATTTTGGAGTTGTTGATGTGTAATATTTTGGAGTTGTTGTTTTGTGAGATTTTGGAGTTGTTGTTGTGTGAGATTTTTTAGTTGTTGTTGCAGATTTTGGAGTTGTTGCAGGTTTTGGAGTTGTTTTTGTATGAGATTTTGGAGTTGTTGATTGAGATTTTAGAGTTGTTGTTGTGTGAGATTTTGGAGTTGTTGTTGATGTGTGAGATTTTGGAGTTGTGTGAGATTTTCTAGTTGTTGTTGTGTGAGATTTTGGAGTTGTTGTTGTGTGAGATTTTGGAGTTGTTGTTGCAGATTTTGGAGTTGTTGCAGGTTTTGGAGTTATTTTTGTATGAGATTTTGGAGTTGTTGATTGAGGTTTTAGAATTGTTGTTGTCTGAGATTTTGGAGTTGTTGTTGATGTGTGAGATTTTGGAGTTGTTGTGTGAGAGTTTGGAGTTGTTGTTGATGTGTGAGATTTTGGAGAAGTTGTTATTTGAGATTTTGGAGTAGTTGTTGTGTTTGATTTTGGAGTTGTTGTTGTTGCAGATTTTTGAGTTGTTGTTTTGTTAGATTTTGGAGTTGTTGTTGTGTGAGATTTTGGAGTTGTTGTTTCAGATTTTTGAGTTGTTGTTGCAGGTTTTGTGGTTGTTGTTGCAGGTTTTGGGGTTGTTGTTGTGTGATATTTTGGAGTTGTTGTTGTGTGATATTTTAGAGTTGTTGTTGTTTGAGATTTTGGAGTTGTTGTTACAGATTTTGGAGCTGTTGTTGCAGGTTTTGGGGTTGTTGTTGTGTGAGATTTTGTGGTTGTTGTTGTTTTGTGAGATTTCGGAGTTGTTGTTGTTGTGTAAGATTTTTTAGTTGTTTTTGTTGTTGTTGTGTGAGATTTTGAAATTGTTGTTGTGTGAGATTTTGGGGTTGTTGTTGTTGTGTGAGATTTTGGAGTTTTTGTTGTTGTGTGAGATTTTGGAGTTGTTGCTGTGTGAGATTTTAGAGTTGCTGTTGATGTATGAGATTTTTTAGTTGTTGTTGATGTGTGAGATTTTGGAGTTGTTGTTGTGTGAGACTTTGGAGTTGTTGTAGTGAGAGATTTTGGAGTTGT